>NC_051180.1:166207770-166260518 GCF_013339695.2 Rhipicephalus sanguineus
AAAGGGACACTGAAGCCAAATAAGATTTTATGTCACAGTGAAACATAAGTACGTGAGAAGATCTAAAACGCCACAGTGATGCTACCGAGTACTTCTGAATTGGAGCAATTTTTGCAGCAGCAATATTTTTACTTTGGAGCACTTTGGAGCAGCAAATATTTCCATTTTGGAGCAATCTGGAGCAGGTCATTTTGAATGTGGCAGCCTCCTAGAGCAGATAAATTGTTATTCTGGAGTGCAGTGGAAAAGCATGTTGCACAATCGTACACCTGAACAGTTATTATGGGGCTCTTATTAAGAGCTAGATAAATATCTAGATTTGTTGGAAATCTCATGGGAAAAAATGCTCTCTGGAGCACTCATTATTTTGCTCGACGAATAAAAAATAAGGTTCATCATACAGTTGGATGTTATGAGTTGGATGCTAGCACATAAACAGAATACTGGATCAACGAAGTTGCGTATCATGACATAACGCTGTAAATAAAACTATGTGGTCTTCAAGTGCAGCGCTCCTGTTACAAATGGATAGTCTTGATGTTAATGAAATGTCGCACTTTATGTCAGCACATGATGGCACACAGACGCCGCGACCTAAGACTGTGCTAGTACTAAATAGTCACACGATCCCTCTTTATGTATTCCTCTAAGACGACTCGAAGCTGAAAGCCAGCTTTTTTTTTCCTCAGTTGAGTGTATTGATCATTGTATTATTGTATTATAACGCTTGACAGCGCACACCGGGTGAAAGGACGAACGCGAAACAAATAAACTAACGAGCCCACCAGTACATCCTCGTATGATCTCACAGTGCTTCCAGTCTTTTGTTTTGCGCATGCGCCGGATTTCCTGGAAGATGGAGATCCGCTGTAAGTTGAGGTTTCCCGAGAGTGTCCGAAAGTGCGTAAAACGGGGGACTACATAATACAACGAACTTCGTTTTCCTTTTACAGCGAATCTGTTATAGTTAGGGCATTCCGTTTGTAAGCAGAAAACCCCTAGTGCCCTCTAAAGCAGTGGAAGAAGTAATGTGTAAAACGGCAAGCTGGGCTAGTTGGTAATTAAACATACATGTGCTATCAGTTCAGTTCAGCTTATTAACATTAAGGGCTTTCCGAAGGAAGCATTACATAAGGGGTGCGTTACAACTTCTCACAAGGATATTTCATATTGATTAGTTATACGCTGCTGAAACAATGATGGGCAGGTGATGGCGGCAATGCCAGCAGGATGGCCGTTCCAGTCTTTGGCAGTTCGGGGGATGAACGAGGCGGAGAAGTGAGCAGTTCGGGCACGTGGGCGCGCGACCTGCTGCGGATGACTGGTGCGGTGAGGAATGCGTGCAGCGGGTACGATGTATGGCGCTTGATTGGGAGTGCTGTGAAAGAACTTGTGAAAGAGCATGAGACTGGAAATACGTTGGCGATCACAATGCTTAATTAAACCGGAATCTGCCTTAAGTGCTGAAATGCTGATATTGTACGAATACTTTGAGCGAATGAATCGGGTAGCGCGATTTTGAACAGCTTAAAGTAGGTCGATAAGATATGATTGATGTGGGTTCCAGATGGCCGATGCATACTCCAGTTTTGGTCTCACGAGGGATTGATAAGCGAGCAATTTGACATGTTGTGAGGCCTGACGAATATTACGCCTCAGGAAACCTAGGGTCCGGTTGGCTGATGTTATGATATTAGAAATATGAGCATGCCAGGACAGGTCGTTAGAAAGAGTGATTCCGAGATATTTATAGGAATGAGCATTCTCGAGAAGCGTGCTTATAATTTTGTAAGAAGGTGCTATGGGATGAGTGCTGCGAGAAAATGACATAGCTTTGCACTTATTTGTATTTAGGATCATGAGCCAATCGTTACACCAAGTAGTTGTCTAGGTCTTTCTGGAGAGCAGTTTAATTGTGGGTGTTATAAATGGTGTGGTAAATGACGCAGTCGTCCGCGAACATTCTAATGTTAGAAGAGACATGCGAAGGTAAGTCATTAATATATATTAAGAAAAAGAGGGGGCCAAGGACTGATCCTTGAGGAACGCCAGATGTCACTAGTACTGGGTTAGACAGGTGATTATTGATAGCTACGGACTGGGAGCGGTTACTAAGAAATTTAGTGATTCATTTGAAGACATCTAGATGTAAGTTAAGTTTTTTTAGCTTCAATAATAGGCGCTGGTGCGGAACCCTTATCAAAGGCCTTGCAGAAGTCAAGGAAGATGACGTCAGTCTGTACACTGATACAGAAGAAGAGTATATGTACTTTGGAAGTACAGGTTAGTATGAATGTCATACAGAAAAATGGCAAGCTGTGTTTCACAAGATAAACCCTTGCGAAACCCATGCTGAGCGGGATGAAAAAAGTTGTTCGAGTCAAGAACAACTTTTGTGGGCAACGTGACCCGGACGGCGGACTATAAGGAACGGGCACGCACGAGCGCTGTGTGTGTTCGTTCCTTTTAGTCCGGGTCGCGCTGCCCATACAGTAAAAGTAATATGTATTGTATTTTGAAGCATTAAAGTGGAACCCCTGGCGTACTCTATGAAATGGCGCAAAAAACCAATGCAGTACAGTAGAAAAAAATCTTACCGGTGCTGGGGCTTAAACCCGGGCTCCACTCTCCGAAGGCAAGTGCTTTAACTCAGTGATCGGCAACATTTTGAGGCGAAAAACTGAGTTGCATGAAGCCGGCACGGCGCGGGCCGGACGGCAAAACAGAGCGGGGGGGGGGGGGGGAAGGTCTTTGCAGGCAAAGAAAAAAATTCGCATTCTTTTTTCTTGTAATATTGCGCTATCTACGAACCTTTGAACAAATGATACTTACTTTACAGAGGCATATTTTCAGTCAAAAATAGTTTACAGACCCCTGCACTCTAAGAAAAAAAAAGAGTATGCGTGACTCTTTTCGGAGAGTTCTGACTTGCCACGTATAGGACTCTCTTTAAATAGTCACGGTGACTCTCTTGGTGGGTCAGGGTCGGCTCGCTCTAGGAGAGTCCCCTGACCCTCTAGGAAGAGTGGAAAGACTCAGCGGGAGGATCACGTTACCACTTACAGGGAGTCAGACGACTCTTGCCGGTAACGCTCCTAGGGGGGTCAAGGGACCCACATCGAAGCATCAAGCGACTCCACAAGTATTTTAAGCTACTCATTTGATCCTTGCTTTACTTTTGCGCGACTGCTGTTGAAAATAGTGGAGTATTCATTTTAAGCAAGTCCAATAATACTTGCCGTTCTGCCCAGCGAATGTAAACAAAGAATAGTTCAGTTTTAGCATTATTTAATAAACTCGTCAATACAACACATATTTTCCAGCAAAGTTATATAGAAAGCGCGAAAAGATGGTCTCTGATTTCAAATTAAGAAGTTTGGGTATTCCTCATTTACATGCTTCTATGAGTATAGCCAACTAATATGTGTGACTGTGATGTGCACAGTGTCATATGGTGCTAAATGAACAGGAGAAATCGCCATCATGTTTCCATATTTATTCCTTGTGATTAAGAATAAATAAAAAGTGGTGACGGCTTGAGGCATCAGACTTGTGGCTTGCTAGGTTGTCGCTCCTGTACACCGTGAGCATCATGAAAAACGGTATCTGAAAAGCAGAACGTGATATTATGATGAGAAAATGAAATTGCAGTAAAGGTTTGCAAAACCTACACAATAAGTGGTTCACACAGACATAATAAAGGCTAACAACAAAACAACAAAGCACATCCTCCGGCAGCCAGGGGCATGCCGTGAGCGGTTATTGACCGCATGTTTTACAAACGTAACCCATCCTTAAATACTCAGATAAACAGATGCGAGTACTAGGGCCCGAACGACACCCAGCGCGTGCGTACGCCATCTACGTCGAGATCAGACATGTCATATGCTAGAATTAGCGCACATAACTCCCACAATCACGTACACTCACTCGATTCTGTTATAGCGCCCAACGTCATCGCAGTGTATGCAAACCACGAAAACAGCAAACAGAACGAGGGAAACGAGGGCACGCCAGCGGCCGCAACAACAACGCGCGCCGTCGAAAGTCTAGAGCTTTTCACTTTACCGGCGAGGCGTGTCCAACTTGAATGACTACCGCGTACGTTCTGGAAGCCACCGTACTATATCTGCACCTCAAACTACCGTCTTTAAGCCAACAAACACCATTATATGTAGTGCGTGTGAGCGTTCTGTACACAGGCTTTCTTTTTTTTCACGTTCCCACGCGCGGAAGCACGCAGCACACTCAAGGTCGATGGAAATGTTGTTTATGAAGTAGACTAAAGTGCATCTCAAAACGACATCTTGCACCTTCAGTAGTGCGGACACAACGTGCGATCAGCAAGAAATGACCCTCGATAATTGTTTGCATCGCTCACTTTATGGGAGCTTGTACAGCAACGCGCATAACGGTGGCAACTCGTTAACTGACAGCTTTAGTTGGGCATCCGCAACAGCCCCGCGGACACAGGCTGCTGTTGGAAATGGCTGGCAGATAACTTCCGCAGAGCTGCTGCAGACGCCCAGCTAAGCTGTATAATTAGTGCCTACGAAAGCAGTACACTCACCGTTAACTGGCGCCCGTTGTCCGTATCCGCAGCTCCATGAATATTCCGCCCTCCAAGCGTCACTTCGTGCACGGAGCCGGCGTCAACACCACCGAAGACGCGCATGAACATGAAACTGATGAAACCGATGAAACTTCAAGACACGCAACCCGCGCTATCAACGCAACCACGCAACGCATTCCAATAGACGAGGAGACTGAGACTGACTGAGACGACTGAGAGAGAAGCCAGAAGCGGCGCGCCACCCCGGTGCCAACCCCGTCTCCGTCGGCGAGCAACGCGCCACAACGGCGCCAAAGGGCAAGCGCGCGATATGTATGGCGTATACGGCGGCTCTTTCATGACGGAAGCCAATCGAAACGCGCTTCAGGAGGGTCCAGTGACTCCTTCCCAAATGCGAACTCTTTTTCTCTGCCTGTACCTTCCAAAAGGGGTCAGATGGACACCCGAAGAGAGTCAGGGTTCCATGACCCTCTTTTGACTCTCTTTTTTCTTAGAGTGTGAGGTTTGTAATTCGAATATGAGAATCACGAATATGAGAAAATCATTTAGGTCCACTCTGACACGGAATTTACACCACGTGGTGCTCCAATTAAAAATCAGCCTTGTTCTTCAATCGAAAGCAAATAAATAGTTTTGATGTGGCATGTTTATCATTACATTTTTTTGTATTAAGGAAGAAAATAATTTATGAAGTTCGCCATTGAGGGCTATCTTCCCATTTCCTCGCACGGCAGCTTCCTCACTGAAATTCCCCATTGCCGTAGAACTCACGAGCTCGAAAGGAGGAGCCATTTAGGGGGTATTTACCACAAAGCGATATATACATACCCGGATACATTGGTGGAAAGAACTACGGAGAAGGTCTTCAGGATGAAGATCCAGGGAGAAAGTATATTTGAGCACAAGTGTCAGCACGTTCACGTGCTCTTCTACGGACTCAAACTTAAAAAAAATTCAATATCGTTCCATATATCTACAGTAAAAGCTCGGTGATACGAATCTAGCGGGGTTACGAAAAATATTCTTATCATCCGAAATTCGTATCACCAGAAAACATGAAAAATTAGTATGCGACAAAAGAAAGTTGGCATACGTTTTGATTTAGTGTTTCTCAGGGCCGCAGCGACGTCATGAACAGCTCTGAATGATTGCCAGTAAAGTTCTTAGACGTCAGCGATCATACTTGTACTCGTAAATATACGGCGCATGCGCGTGTGTGTAATTAATGAACGAGATGTGTTGTGCCCCGTGACCGCTAGTAGCCCCTTCCTAATCTTACTACGCTTTTCTGCACGACACCAAAAGAGAAACAATGAATCGGTTTATATCGATAAATTGTGCTCTGAGAACTCTAATGTCGTTAATTTCGCTATCATAGGTTTATTAATAGAGGACAAAATCAAGTTCAAAGTTTCATTTTTAAATTTCGCGCCGAAATCTCTCCGCGTGACGTCAAGGATTTCAAAGTGTGCTTGCCGTATTTTGGCACCATTTGCTCAACAAAATTACCCCAAACTTGGTATGTGAAGTCTATGGCCCCCTCAGAGGACAATGTACATCATTTTTACCGATTAGGAACTACGTAGTCCCTAGTGGCGCCGTCAAAACATGTGACATCACGGCGAACGGTGCGGAAACTTCAAGGTGGCGTCGCCACCCACATTTTGTTTTTGCGCGTTTTCTCGCTTACTAAGCGTCTTCTCGGCGCTAGCGTGGTGTTTTTGTCATCGTGAAAGAGTACATTACTAATATGAGAAAAATCGTTTTGCTCTTAAGTGTCCCTTTAAAGAGCTCGTTTTGCAGGAAATCCGGCGTCGGCGGTTGGGAGCGAAATATCGCGAGGTATGCAAGCATGGAGGAAGAAAAAACAAAGGAGGGAGCATGACGTCACGCGATTGAAGTCCACCGTGTCGGCCCAACACGTGATCAAAATGTCAGAGCGCGCGGGTAGGTTTTAGTACTACCGGTGGAGTTCCGTTTTTGAACGTCCTCTGTGAGCCGGCCGGTCTGCGCCGAACAAGCGCGCTTCGATTAAAAGCTACCGGGTGCCATACCCGAAATCTCGGCAAACCTCATTTCTTGCGTGATCTTGACGCAAAAGGTCACGTGTTGGGCCGACACTGCTGGCTTCAAAGCGAGTTGGCTTGCCAAGGCTGGCTGCGTGACGTAATGCTACCTCCTTTCTTTTTCTTTCCTCCATGTATGCAAGTAATAAAAAGCATGGGTCTGTGCCGGAATCGAACCCAGGCCTTTTGCGCGGAAGCAGGTGTTCTACGGGATAGTGTCACGCAAGTGCTTTAGACTGTTTCGGAAAAAAAAACCCTGTGCAGGTGTTATATGGTGCGAGGAGTCGCGTTAACACATGCACTGTTACGCGGCAGAAGCGTGGAATCGCGCCAGGCGTCGTGCCATGTGAATTTTGTAACGAGTGGCTGCTTTAAGGGCCCACTCTTTACGAAGTGCTCAGGAATAATTGATCGTCATCACCATCAGCAGCAGCATCAACGAAGCGTCCAGCTGCGAAGGTGCGCTCATTGCTTTACGGACGCGTGGTGGGTGATTCGCCCATTAGCAGAGTGATTAATTATGACGTGGTGGGTACTTCTCGACTGCACTTGCAGAAGGCATTCTAGGATATAGTTTAAAACGGCCATTGTTGCGCGTACAGACGTTGCTTTGCACGCGGCGCGGTTGAGGTGCCCACCGACAAGTGAAGCCTGGCTAGCCAATGAGAAGCCGACGCGAACGGCCCAATTACGCTATCGCGTTCTACTCTTGAAGGCGAAGCTCAAGCGCCCTCCAAGTTATTTCTTTTTTGTCTCGTAGATATCTTCTGTCGATCTTATGTTGCATGTTCTCACACACTTTCTGTGTGTTCTGTGTCATTAACATGCACTGTGTCGCGTTGCTACGATTGAAGGTGCGGGTTCAATTCCCGGCCACGACGGCCGCATTACGATGGGGGCGAAATGTAGAGAACACCCGTGTGCTTATATTTAGGTGCCCGTTAAAGAACCCCCGGCGGTCAAAATTGATCCGGAGTCCCCCCAACGGCCTGTCTCAATATCATGATCAACTTTTCTTGCGCAAACTTAAGAAAAGGAACTGAACATAGCGAAGAAAGACGTACAAGACACATCAGCCACTGTGGTCACTGCATATACATCATGTTCTTCTCCGTATTAAACCGTTGTTAGTTGGCGCTGATGTGTCTTGTACCTCTTCCTTCACTCAGCGTTCAGTTTCTTTTGTAAGTTTGCTCAAGAAAAGTTGAACATGTTTAGCCAACTAGCCCAATGTCAAGTTTTTCTCAATATCATATCGTGTTTTTGGTATGTGAAACCCCAGCACTTATCATTGCTATTAACATGCACCGTGCGCATCTTTCTAGTTGCTGTCATTATCATTTAGCGTATCTCTACGCTAATAAAATAAATAAATAAATAAATCTTGTACAGGATCGGCATTTACGAAAAACAAAGTAGCTTTACCTAATTCGCGTTCGCACCACCTATTCAGGCTCAGTCACACGCACAAGCAGCAGGAAATTTCGTGGCGGATGTCACGTGGTGCGTTCGTCAATAAAATTTCCTGTCCTTCCCCAATTTGACTTTCTTCGCTCATACCAGTGGAAGTTGATTAAAAAAAGTATTTACATCCGTTCTATTTAGCGTTCGTCAAGCGTCTTTATAGCTTAATTAGCATCATGTCAACATAAACCAAATCGAACTCGGAATTCAAGATTTAATCTCATGTACCCTACGAGCAAATGCGGCATGGCAGCGCAAAAGCGTCATATTGCTGCGCGCTCTTCTTTTGCTATGTTTTTGTAACTGGTATGTTGCACTTGTGACCGCTGTCTTCCGCGGGCCGCGCCAGAATGTCTGGGAACATAGGCGTGCGCAGAGGGGGGGGGGGGGCGCCCCCCCCAGTCACCTAAGAAGAGGGGGGGGGGGCGCAATGTCTGCCCCATACATTGACTTAATAGGGAGGGGGGCGCCACGAGGAGCCTTCGCCCCCCCCCCCCCCTGAAGGGGAACCCTGCGTACGTCTATGTCTGGGAACATTCCAGATTGTAGTAGATCATTTTGTCAAGATTGCGCACATGACGTCAATAGTCAAAATTATTCCAGAGCTTGCGCAACCACCAGTGATAACGCTGGAAAGTCGATGCATGATGTATAAAAGACGGCACGTCCCAGCCATGATCAGTTTTATCGACGGCCGACGCTCCGTTCGCCGCTATCAGTGTACAGTGTGTATTGCTGTAGTTTGACTTTCCGTTACCCGGCCACAAGTTCGACCACATAAAGAGTTTCACCTTCGACACGCCGACTGCTACCTTCGTCGACGTCACGACCCCGTGACAATATTGCTGTGCCTCAGAGTCATTTAAATCATGTTCCTGTAATAGCAACACAAACGTCGTCATCATCGACTCTATCTACCGTGCGGTCACTAAATACCACACTAGCGCCCTCCATGCGTTTCTTCAACTTTCTTCGCATCGCTGGTGCTGCCAGAAATATTGAACCGAACACCATCTAGCTGCACACTCATTCCCTTTGCGTCGGCAGTATAGATCGGAACTGACAGCGTGCGCAAACACAGATACGTCCGTTTTGAATGCAAACAGTGCTCGCCTTTCTTCAAGAGGCAGACAGAAAGATGCCACAGAATCTCTCAAGCGGTCGTTGAACTGTGCCAATGAGAGTCGAGATCAAGTCGCCACCAAAGGCGCGATCGGCGCCTTCCTCTTTTAGCCACCAAATGTGCTGAATCACTTTTCTTGCGGTTGCCTCAACTGCACTGAGACCACTCGATGAGTACAGCCGCTAAAGTTGTCAATTCATTATTGGTAGAAACGTAACCTATCGCTCATGCTAATTCGATGCAACATGGCATGGCCAGTCGATTCTCTTTCTTCGGCTACGTGGAACAGGAGGCGCATGATGATCGGCTGTCGTTAACCGCTCAATATACGGTTTGTTTCTAACCGTTATTTATTTATTTATTTATTTATTTATTTATTTATTTATTTATTTATTTATTTAACTTAGATACTCTCAATGCCATTTGCGGCGTTGCAGAGAGGAGTGATGTTGTAAGTTCATGAGGGCAGTAATAAACGTTGCATGATCAGGGTTGCTGGTGATGGAGGCAGGGAGGCGATTCCATTCGGATGGTGTCTTAAGCACGTAGGAGTGCAAGTACATGTTGGTCTGGCAGAATGGCACTTGAACTTTGAAGTTATGGTCGACGCGGGATGAACGCTAAGAAGGTGGTGAGAACAAAATACGTTTCAAATCAGGATGCGTAACGAAGATGTTATGCAAAAGACGTAGGCGAGCCTGCGTAATTGTGTAAGAAAGATTAAGGAGGTCTAGAGAAATCTTTACTGAAGTAATACTGGCGTTGCGAGAATAATTAGCAACAAGTTAGTGCGTTCATAAGAGTAAAAGAGTGAGGAATCCACAGTGAAGAGGCGTACTCGAATTCATAGGCGTGCGCAGGGTTCCCCTTCAAGGGGGGGGGGGGGGGCGAAGGTTCGTCGCAGCGCCCTCCCAATTATGTCAATGTATGGCGCTGACATTGCCCCACCCTCCGAGTCGCAGCGCACCCCTCCCCATTATGTCAATGTGTGGGGCTGACTTTGCCCCCCCCCCCTCTTAGGCGAATAGGGAGGGGGGCGCCCCCCTGTGCGCACGCCTATGCTAGAGTTTAGACCTGACAAAAGTTTTATAAAGAAACATGAAGGAAACATGAAACAAAGCACGTAGGAGCTTACTGTGAATAAAATACCGCTAATAAAGTACTACTACTACTAAAGCAAATTTACGACACAAGAAACAAGGACTGCGGTTGGCATTGTTAATCACATAACTAATATCAGTATTCCATGATAAATTGTTATCAATAGGGACACCTGAATATTTATGAGCATTGACGCATGACACCTGAACTTAGTTACGAATGGGACAATATGGCCAGGAGCGGTTCTTTCAGGAAATCCTCATTATTTTGCACTTGTTAACATTCAATTTTATGGACCAGAGTGAACACCAAGAAGTAACGCTGTCAAGATCAGATTCAAGTTGAGAATAATCGTGAAGGTTAGTTACTATAATTGTACGGAAACATCAGGCGCGCTCGTATTGTCGCTGTGCTGTTTAGGGCGCGCGCATGTCGCCGTGGACGCGATAACGAGTACCAGGCTTGTGCCTTCGCGCACGCCCATTGTCTGAGGTCACGTGATATGACACTGAGGTGTGGTACAGTGAAGATACAATCATAATATATGTATATCCCCCTGAGGCATTTCATAACCTGCGTCTTGCAAGTCAAAGAAGCTTGTGTGGAGCAACCATGCGATAGTTAAAGTCACTTATTACGCCATTAACTTGGCACTATTGCGGAAAACTGCTATAAAACACTTTCCACTTTGACAAAAATGTAGCGCTCACAATGCAACTTGCCTTCCGGCAATGTAGTCTATTTAGAAAATTCTTTATTCACGTATACATAATTATATAATTCCAATATCATAATTCCCTTATTGTGGATACAATGCTGCTTCTATTTAGGAAGTTGTCATACGATACATAGTTGCGGTCCTGTCCGCGTGTCCTCTGTCGTAAACAATTCAAAACGTTTCAGCGATTATCCGCTTCTGATTACGCAGTTTTAGGCGCCAGTCAATGTTCGCCACAAAGAAAACTACTACAACTTATAGTCCGAAGTGCCGTTGGCTTCACGCAGAAGTTCTCGATGATTTCGTTCAGTCTACCAGAAGGAGCACTTGCGCTCCGGGTTCATGTAATCGTTCGCGCTGCATCTGAAGGCCACCGAGAACTGGGGCATGTGCATGAGCGGCACGATGCATCGCGAGCGACCTCTGGCGTATCCTTCGCTCCGATGCAGAGTCAGCGAACGGCACCACTTGACGCAGTGGCCGATGAAGAAGAGCTGCTCAGAGCCGAACCCAGCCACCGTGAGAGCGCGCCTGCGGCTGGGCAGCGACTGGAACGCGTCGTACGCCAGCGGGGCTCCGGAGAAGTCGGCCAGGTTCTCCGGGTCCTGACCGACGCCAGGCTCCGAGGCAAGCAGCTTCTGTTCAACCTGCGAAGGCGCGTTTGCAGTACGGAGTGCGTCAATTGGCCAACCGAACTTCAGGCAACGCATTTAATTTTCACTTTGATTTGCCACTAAATAAAAATGCTTATTACGATAACAATTCTCGTGAATTAAAGCTATTAATGAGTCCAATAACAGTCATTATCCAGGTTGTAATAATAATTATTGGTATTTAACACCCCAAAACGACGATATGAATATAGGGATGCCGTAGTGGAGGGCTTCGGAAATTTTGACCATCTGGTATTCTTCAACGTAAGTACACGGGCCTCTAGCATTTCGCCTTAATGCAGTCGCCGCAGCCGTGATTCGATCCCACGACCTTCGGGTCAGCAGTCGAGCACCGTAACCACTAGACCACCGTGGCAGGTCATTAGCCAAGATGGTGTACACTGCAGAGTATGTCAAAAATCAAGATGGGGCCGTCAGATGAAAACACACTGTGGAATGAGGTTGGTTAATCCAAATGGGAGTCGGGGGGAGTGGGGGGGAGAAAGGGGCGATTCTTAGATAGGTGAAGCTATCTCAGCAGACGGCACGTTACCCTTGTCCATCCCACTTTATTATTGCAGGTCAAGAGTTCTTATTTATTCAAAGAACATATATTCGGGCCCACATTTACCCACCCTATCGCGGGCCCGAGGTTTCACGTCATTCGGTTCCAAATGCGTCAAAGCAGATTGAGTACTGTCACTCTGCACAGACAGCGAGACCGGCACATCACTGTGAACGTGGTAAGCCGTCTGCACTCAAGTATGAAGTCATGCGAAAGCTCACGAAGATGACCGACAGACAGCAACCGATGCTGCCTCGCCGAATGGAAAGGTAGGCAAACAATGCTTCGTTTCAAAGAAAGAGCAAGCGATGATGAACTTGTCTCGTCGGCATGGTGAGAAATTATAAGCGTGACTTCATTCGCATGATAAGTTACCTTGAGACAAGTTACCTCGATTCGACTGGGTATACCGTCGGCCGTAGCCTTCATGGCAATGAATGAAATGCAGCGCTAACACAGAGTTCTGTTTTCCTGCCGTATGTTGCAAGCCACATTTTCGTCGTAATATTGCGACGCGCGCTTCTTTTTCTATTTTTTTTTGTGTGTCACCGACCCGTTACACGTGTAACAAATGCCATGCGCAGGCCGAGCCGAAATGTCTGGGAATTTTTCCGATTCTTTTATACTCTTCTCGTTAGATTGCGCTCACAACGCGAACACGGGACTTCATTCTAAGACTAACGTGGCCGCCAGCGTTATGCTACGTGTATAAATGTCGACGCACCTTGTCGTAAGTTAGATTACCGACGACTGTGATGGACGCTATCAGTGTGCAGCGTGTATTCCTTGTACTTTGTGTTTTACAGCAAAGCTGTATACATCTAGCCCCCCCCCCCAACGGTTTTGTCAGCCAAGTGGCCTACATGGCCTCAAGACAAAAAGCCAGGCCCCTAAACCACCAACAGACCCTCGCGCACGCGTGCTCCTCTGCTAGCAGATGCGCACGCTCCTTCCGTTTTCAGCTCGGACGCTGAGGAAGGGCATTCGGAGAGGTGGTCAGACGAGTCGACCAACGCGTTCGGTGTAGACTCGTGCACAACTACAAAGCCACAACTAAATTTCAACCTCTGGGTGCTTTAGGGGCCCTTGACCAATTGAAGGCAAACGGCATATATTTTTGCAGTCAGGCATACAGCATAGAGCGCAGTATTCGTTTCAATGAGGAAAACCATAAAACATGCATCAAAACCGCATGCTGGATGATCAGGCGCCTGTGAGCAATGAGAACACCCTCCCCCGCGTTCCCGGTAAAGATTATGTTGCACCTGCTTTGCACTTCACACGAGGGCTTCGAATGACGTCAGACGGCCCTGGTTCTCCCCGCGTGTGTTTCCCGCTTTCATATATAATATGGAGACCCGTCTAGCAACTCATTCAGCTCATTCTAAGACTGCCATGGGTACACCACAGAAATTAAAGACACCAAAAGAACAGCGTGAATACACTCCTCGACGACAGGAACAAATTGTTCTGGCTGAAAATGGTCGCGGAACGAATGACGGTCTACCACAGCGACCATAAAGCGATTATCACTACCATTACTCTAAATTAATAATGAAACATAACCCCCACCCCCTCATCAGCATGTGTGGAGTTTGATACGGCTTCGCTAGACATTCACGTCCGCAGGACTGGATAGCGGCCAATTTTTCTTTAATTTCCTGGGCACAAGTTCAAGAATTTCGTCTTGAACAGCACGACTGCCGCATTGTGCAACGTCACGACCACATCACAATATTTATCACATGTGTGAAAGGAACAGCATTACAAGTAACTTCTGTGTACAAATATGCGTGTTCAGACGCTTGGCGCATTTTCCACAGCGATGGTAATTCAGATATCTGCAAACCAGCGCCTTGAGACGCTTGGCACGTTTTCACAATGTTGACAGAGTGTCCTCAATATGCTACAATATGCGCGACAAATGCGTTACTTTCTCTTAGTTCATTGTTTTGAACCCCTTCAATAGGACCCCCTGCGTTGTGATGAGGCATCGTATTTAGATGGCTCCCGTTTGTTACACTTTAGCACGATGCGCAATTCATCTTATGGCGGAGTTTACAATCCGGTGGTGGTGGTGGTGTGGTGCGGCCGTGACCACCCTTATCGTGCGCAATGCGCAAACCCTTCTCCACCACACTCCTCACGTCACTCCACCCTCTCCACTGGCCACCTCCCCCTATCCTGCGCAACGCCGCCATGAGCGCCAAGCGCATGCGCGTCCCCTCCCCTCTTCTCCCGCTCTCCTCACACTCCTCAACCCTCTCGCTGTGCCTGCTCGATCTGGCGTTCCCCGATCGCCTGTGTGAACAATTAACCCGGCCCAGGCCTAGAGGCGAACACACGACGCGCGTAGCGTTCCTCTTCGCGTTTCACGACGCGAGGTCGGTAACATGCCCAACGAACGCCAACGGAACGCGATCGTCCAAGTGCTCCGGCTTCGCATCGCCTCATGGTCCCCTTTAGCGGGAGATGGTGTGATTTTTTTTATCTGTACATGCACTATATTCTATGCCTCACTGTAGACCGCATCCAAATATCGCGGTTTGTAGTCCTAATTCACTTATACCACAGTCAATTCCGTCACCTACACTCCAGAACAAAACGACACTGCGTGTCTTTCCTGATTCATGTGCGAGCAAGTTCGAAAAACTCACATGGTCCCTTATGCATCCGCCCCACTCGACTCGACGGCTAAAGCCATCTTCTTTTTCTTCTAAGTCGACGTACGAGTATTAAACCTACCGCGCCCCCCTCCGAAAGCTTTCTGCAACTAACGTGGTTTTGCACTGCCTCCAGAATCGGAGGCGTTGTAACATTTATGCACCTCACCTTGCTTTGCACTGCCTCCGGGATCGACCCACCTTTGACCAAGAAATGGGGTCATGTGTTGACGTCACCATGGAACGTGACAGTGACGTCATGATGTCACAAATTTTGGCGATCTGTGATGTCATGGTGGCGCCATCACGTGATCATTTCTCGCATCACTCGTGTTGACGCCGCCGACGTGGGTTGCCGACGCGGGACGCGGGTCAATTTTCGCTTTGATGAGGCATCAAAGGCTTTCGCGTTCAAATATGCTATTGAATTACGATTGGACTTAAAAGCCTCAACCTTAAGACTGCGTACTATTTTCTTTCAGAAGGAGGAGTAAGGACGCAATGCGGAATAAATAATGCAGAAAATTATTGTCGCTCTATGTAAGCGAGACGCACTTCAGTCAGTGTACACTAGTTTGCCAAGCGCGCATAAAATTTCGTAAATGACAAAAAGCGCGAAAGATTGAACCAGTGGAAATTTCCGAACGTCTTTCATGTATATTTGCTTTTAAGGCGCGAAATAACACAATCACAAGAACAGACACGGGACAGAGCGCCTGTCCCGTGTCCTTTCTTGTGATTGTGTTCTTTCGCGCCTTAAAAGCAAATATGAACTTACACCAACTCGCCCAACAAAAAGTTCTCGTAAGTCTTTCATTTAGTTTGTGTACGGAGCCAAACTGTCATGCTTCGATGCATATACTTTTCAATCTATCTTAACATTCATTTTCATTTTTTTACTTCTACGATACGTCTAGCCTGTTGAGAAGCGTTGTGAGCCGGAGTAGCTCGTACAAATCTATGAAAAACACAGTCGACGCATATAGATTCGATATGGTTTGCGTTCTAAACATACTTTAAACTGAACAGAACAACGTTGCTCAATTCAACATCAAATATCATTAAGCGACTGTAGCACATCACAGCCCGTAACTGCAATAACAATAAAGGCATCCGATAAATATAGGCGTATCAGCATGATAAAGCATCTTCACTGTGGTGGCAACAATTGAGAAACTCGAGAACCCCATTGTATGCGCCATGCTGAAAGCCGATTCCAGTCTGTACAGTGGCACTAGAAACCGTGCGGTGCAGTTTTACAATGAGGCTGCAGCGCCACGATACACAGCGGCCAAAAGAACCAAACTGAGCGATGGCCGGACAAGATGCGAACGCGACGCGCGTGTCTCCGCCTCCTATGAGGGAGAGGACAATGACCGGACAGGAGGGGGAACATGAGCGCGCGTCTAAATTTTTTTTTTGCGCACCTAGCGGCCAAAGTCAGTGGCACTGGGCTGTGCAATAAGAGCTATACGCATCGCCCTTTGGTCAGTGGACGGTGCCAGAGTAGTGCAGCAGTTCTGTTGCTCCTTTGAAACTCGGCAATTATACAGAAAGATCCGCCTCTGTGGCACAGTGGTTTTGGTGTTCGGCTGCTAAACCTGGCCTCGGCGGTCCCATTTCAATGCAGGCGAAATGCTAGAAGGTCCGTGTACCGAGCGATGTCAGTGCACGTTAAAGAACACTAGATGGCCGAAATTTCCGGAGCCCTCCTTTACAGTGTCCCGCATTATCATATCGTAGGTTTGGCACGTAAAACCCCAGATATTATTTTCATCATCATCATCATCATCATCATCATCATCATCATCATTATTATTATTATTATTATTATTATTATTATTATTATTATTATTATATTATTATTATTATTATTATTATTATTATTATTTAGAGGTCGACCACGCCCGTCTCACCTCAACGTGGCTGCGGCGGATGCACTTCAGTCTCTCTTCGTATTCGCGGTTCGCCGTGGCGGTCCAGGACCACGGCTTCCCGTCTTCGTCCAGTTTCCGACCACCCGTGTCGAACGCATGCATCATCTCGTGCCCAACAGCCTGTAAGTGGATCGCATTTAGTCCTGGCAGGCAATCTTTGCATCAGCGTCTGACTGACTGAGCGATTGCAACAATGACAGCGTCGATCGATACACTGGACAGTGCCACGCCGTGAAGTGCACCTCCGGGAGCAGTGAAACTAGACGCTTACGCGAAGGGCGTCCTCTTATCCATGCGCAGACTCGTAATCCGTTAACTTAAGCTCGACGTAACCACTTCTGCTAATCTGCTTATAACGCAGTTACAAGTGAGCCTTCGTGCTCATTGGCGCACAATGAGAAATCCGTGTGTATTTCCTTTGTAGTTGCGTGCTACGAACACCTAGCGAACACCTGATCTACGAAAACCAGCTACGAACACCTGATCATACTGAGTGGCACTTGTTCCACTCAGTATGATCAGTGAGGTAAATAAGAATGAATTTAATAAAACGTAATTAAGCTAGTTAGATAGATATTCTCTTTGATTTCTCGTGTAAATAATGCCCGCTTTTGGGGGTAGAATTCAAAATTAACCTTCCTGGCTTACATAAAATTCAGCACTGGGAGGGACATGAAGTCCACCATTGAAAATATGTGACATGTCCAGGGGGACTCAAAAGATTCGGAGATACATTCTTCGGCGTAAAAGGGTGTGTGTGTGTGTGTGTGTGTGTGTGTGCGTGCGCGCGCGCGGGAGAGGGCGAGCGTTAAGATGACGGTGCGATGCTTCTTGTATGTGATGGTGTGACACTTGCGGCGATACCGCCGTGCCGCGCCACACAGCTTCGCTGGTCGCCCACCCCCTAAGAAAAATAGAGTATGTGTGACTCCTTTCGAGGAGTCTTGACTTGTCACGTATATGACTCTCTTTAAAGAGACACGTCAACTCTCTTTGGGGGTCATTGTACTGTGTTTCGAGAGTCGTGTGACCGACAAGAGAGTTAACGTGCCTCTTTAAAGAGGGTCATATACGTGGCAAGTCAAGACTCCCCGAAAGGAGTCACACATACTCTCTCTTTTTTTTTCTTAGAGTGCACCTTCAAAGAGTGGAAAGCTGGCGAAAGCTCCTCCTTGATGTGCCGCGTCTGTTGCGCGCGGCGTTTAATTCGACAACGGGTTTATGATATAGGCAAAGATTGTAACAGTTACCATATACTACCGGTTGGCGACAGCCAGGATTGCCTTACCGTTACATCAGGGAGGAATATTGCGTCGATCTTTACTGCCTTGCATGCGTAATCATGCGAACCGCATTTATACATTGCAGCGGGATATGTCGGAGCACAGACATGCTAGAAAAATTCTGCAAAGTGGAACTCTGTACAAACACTACTGCCTATAACTTTTCAATACAAACATGCCCCCACTTACTGCAGAGAATAAAAGTTTAATTATTACATTTTAGTTAACTGGGCGGCTCACGGCGCTAATTATCATATCTCCTTGTGTCCCCCTGGACAAGAGCGTAGGCAGCATTTTTTTTTTTTCGGTGTGTGTGTGTGGGGTGGGGGGGGGGGGGGGGGGGAGGCCGGGCAGGCAGGACGCCTTCGAGTGTCAGTTTGTGCTCTGTATTCCACAGGAAAAAAATCGGAGGTGGGGGTGTGGCACGGGCCCGGTGTGCTTCCCCATAGCTACGCTACTGCCCCTGGATGCATAACTTATGTGCAGTGATGGTCGTCATCACTGGCGTAGCCAGCAAGGGGGTTTGGGGGTTAACCCCTCGCAACGTGGCTGATAACACACACACACACACACACACACACACACCACACACACACACACACACCACACACACACACACACACACACACACACACACACCACACAACACACCACACACACACACACACACACACACACACACACAACACATGTGTGTGTGTGTGTGTGTGTGTGTGTGTGTTGTATATGGATTATCAGCCACGTTGCGAGGGGTTAACCCCCAAACCCCCTTGCTGGCTACGCCAGTGATGACGACCATCCTGCACATAAGTTATGCATCCAGGGCAGTAGCGTAGCTAGGGGGCGGCACACCGGTCCCGTGCCACCCCCACCTCCAGATTTATATATATATATATATATATATATATAATATATATATATATATATATATATATATATATATATAATAGATATATATATATATATATATAAATAAACGCATGCATGAACATACAGAAAGTATGTTTGAACGCCCCTCCTCATCGAAAAGTTTCTGGCTACGCGTCTGGTCTTCAAATACCTCCCAGTGCTGACTTCATGAAAACCAAAAAGCTTAATTTTGGTCCCACTGTACTGTATATGCGCTATAGATTAAAAAAAACAATATATGTTAGAAGCAACAAACACCACGCACATATAACGCCAGAGTGTCCATCATGTAACGGGTGCGAGAGCCATACGGCCGCGTAGCAGCTTTCCTCTCTCATATGATGTTGCAACACCAATTATAAGTGAGTTGGGAACACGTAATGTAATGCACAGTGTCCCTTAGACGGCCTTCAACGCCTCCATGAGATTCAGTAAAGAAGGAGACGAGACGCACGCGTATGCCGTGGGAAATACGGGGAGACAATGGAGCATGTTTTAATTGAATACGGACACATCCACCCGGGCGTGCGTTTGAGCACTAGACAACGTGAGGCCAGTGGCAAGCTTAGGGAATGTACGGAGATGATGAACATGTCCATGACAGAGAACAGTAAAAGGCGGTGGAGGATTGGTGGCGGAAAAGTATACCGAGGATGGGCAAAAACAGAATAGCGTGAAAGCCAAAGTCGCTCTATCAAAAAACCATCGCAAACTAGGTTACGAATTCCTGGTGTTTTTCTTTCTTTAGAAGAAGAATTCTTAGGACAGGCAATGAGAAATACTTGAACACGGGGTGTGGCTGGAGCCAATGTTTCTACTGGTGGCCTCTTCAACATGCATGCCTTGAGGAAGACCGGACCGTATGTCCACACGTTGGCTCTAGCGACACGCCCTGGTCGAGGATTTTTCATCGCTTCAAGCTTCCACCATCCCCTGAAATTCTGCCTTAAAGAGGTGGTGCCACCAAATTTGTGGCTTGCGCGTTCTTTGCTGTAAGCGTTTCCTATAGCTCCAGGAAGCATGATACACGCACCAAGATTCATGCATTCTCGCTAAATAATTTAATATCGCCTTTTGATATGGACAACTTTCGGTTTCGGTTTCTGGGCGCCGAGGTTGGGCAGTGACGTAGCAGTGTAGGAGGCTTGTTCACGTGACCACACAAGGCTGTGACGCACTTAGCCAAGACGCGATCGAAACTCGGCGAGTGATGTAGCAACCTATGCTTTGCCGGTACTATAGTGAACTAGAATATATTCTAGTTCACTACAGCCGGTACGTACGTTGCGGAGGTGGCGGAGGTCCGAAGGTCACTCAGGTCAATGCAGCAGATCTCGTGTGACGTCACTACAACTTTCGTTGCCCCTCCTATAGAGCTACGTCACAGTTGGCGCGCAAGCGATGGGTTTCGATCGGGAGAATGGGCATTTAGGTACACTTTGGGAGTGAATTAAAATATATTCTAAACGTTTGCTGTGTCCGACCCTTCGTCTGGAGTGTCCTTGCATACAGAGGAAACCCACAACAGGCTTGTTATAGCCTCGAAATTCGATGACACCACCCCTTTAAGACTCGCAAGGCATTCAGAAGGATTAAAAATAGAGCTTGGTGACTATTCCTTGCAATAAATAAATAATTTCACCGCCCCGTTAAAAAAACTGAACGCTCAACGTATCCATCCATCCAGCAAAAAGAGCGAAAAGAAGGAGAGACGACTTAGCCGTTCGCAGCACCTGTCCTAGTGAGCCGTAGTTGTAGGCGTCGGCAGCGTCGTGGAAATAGACGGGCTCTTGGATGATGCCCGCGGGAACCAGCACCCGGTTGCCGGACAGGTAGTACGCGTTCACCTGGAGGAGAAGTAACGGAGCCATCGCGAGGCATACTTCCAATTAAGCGAGGGGGGGCAGGCTCTGCACTCACGCCCCACTCATTTACACTTAAGTGCGTGTTTATTAATTTTTATTGTGTGTGCAAGACATTGCGCTTGCATATTATATGCAGCATCGGGGGTTGTTCAAAGTTAGAAGTTCAATCAAGTCAATAAATATATGCGAGAAGAATATAACATACATGACAGAAAACAGTGAACATGGAACTTACACCCATTAAGGCACAGAAGTTGCGTGCCAAGTTGAACAAGTGTGCGGATAAACGCCTTAGTTACGTGGTTACGTTACGAGAAATCCGCTGCATCGATATGAGTATTATTTTGCTGCGTTAGCGAAGGTTGCGCCTTAGTAAGCGCTAAAGCAGAATTTTGAAATAGCACAGAACATTTTTTAAAGAGGGGTGGGGGAGGGAAGGGGGGAGAGAACCCTTCACCAAAAGCAGACATCGCAACTCTGTAAAGTGCATGAGTTAGAGCATGTAAAGCGAAAAATCTTGCTATATAAATTTAAAGCTTACGTGAAATTGTTCAAATATTCACGGGGACACCGCAGAAGTTATATTCACAAATATAATGTGTATTGCACAACAGACTACAATGCATCAATTTTGTACGATTTAGTACTATTTACACATTTTTGATGCAGCATATATCTTTCGTTCAGCTAGAATTGTAAACTTGGTTGTTTCGATCGTTCCTGAAGCTTTGCAATTTTCAACAATTTTTTATCTTAGAAAATTGATGGCTAAGATCTACTTCTCGCATGCGATGACGCTTAGTAAGCCTGAAAACGCGATAACGAATGCCGTGATAGTTCGACAGCTCCTGCGCAGACGTGGTTCAGTTTGCAACGGTACAAAACGGCCTACGTTGCAATGAAAGAAAACAGTGAATGTAAACGAAACTAGTGTTAAAGGCATTTACGCATATACAATGGCACAAGCACGAAAAAGAAAAGCTCTGAAATTCACTTCGACGCCCCGTCGTCAATGCTACGCTCGATAGTTGAGGAATGCACGCTTAACATCTTGTTTTTGTTGTTGTTGTTTTGTTGTTGTTGTTTTGTTATGATGATATGTTATTCTAAAATTAACAAAAACGACGTTCTGAAGGAGCGTTTTATCATCCGGGACTAATCAAGTGTTTTATGGCAATATTTTCAGCAGTTCGACGTAACACCGTCTACACGGGTAAGATCATGATTATCAATGTAAGTCGCTGACGTACATTAAAAAAAAAACGGCATTTCGGTATATACTTAGTCACCTGTAACGATTACAAAGCTTCATTTTGAGTTTTCTGTCATTGGTCAGAGACCTGTTTTATTAATATTTTTTTCCTTGGCTTGCCCTTTAGGAAACGACAAAGGAAATGACAAACGAAGTCGCACCTTGTGCGCGTACGCAACAGCCAGGTCAACTTGGTCGCCCTCAGTTTGTCGTAGTTGTTCCTGCAGGAAACGGCGCAGTGCCAACCAGGACGACAGCGACTTGTCGGGGGCGAACGTCATCCAGCGTGGCGAAGTACGCGTTCAGCTGGGACTCGCGCGAGAAGCGGTCGGGGAATCCCAGAGTTACCCCCATGGAGGCCGCTTTTCGAAGCGCCGCACTGCGAGTACGATCGCGAAGCCACGAAGAGCGCAGAGCCCTGCTCAGCGCTGCGCGCATGTACGCCGTCAGGTTCCCGACCGCGGACAGAACGCTGGGCGTGACGGCTGCGAGGGGGTAGGCGGAAATCAGCATTGACAAAAGGGTATTATATATGGCTCTGCGTATCACCAGGTCACCAGAATACAGAAGCAAGAGGGAGTCATCCTAGAGTAGGGGTCTCAAACACGCGGCCCGTGGACCTTGTGCTCGCGTTTTGACGCATTTCGAGGGCTTAAGCGAAATAGAAAAAAAAAAGTAAGCCCGGAAAGTAAAAAGGGACAGTAAGAACGGTGCACTTCTTTTCCAGTCTGCATGTTTCTTTTTTGTTATTTCGTTGAAGCGCTGGAAATGCATCAAAGTTCTCTATTACAACCAGTGGCGTAGCCATGGGGGGGGGGGGCACACAGGCTCCATGCCCCCCCCCCCCCCCCCCACCCGAGATTTTATTCCCATGGGATACAGAGCACAAAATGACACTCGACCTCACTTATCTGCCCAGACCTAATGTCGAAACAAGGAGGTACTCCTCCGCCCCCCCCCCCCCCCCCCCCCCCCCCGAAAAAAAATTTCTGCCTACGCCACTGATTAGAACCAGCCCAGCAAACTGCTTTAAGCATTGAGCTAGCAGCCCAGTCCCGTATTTTTTTCCCTAATAAGTATGTTTGTGAGTTACACAGACATGACTGGTGTCAAGCATGTTTTCGTGAGGCATCCCATGCGGTCGGTCACCACGTATTGGGAGATAAGCGTGGATACTGTATATTTCAGAGTCGGCGTCCTGATTTCAGTCATTCTGGAGATCAATATCGATAAGGTTTGCGAAATCTGACGTCATATCCCCTTCATAAATGACCCACATATGAGATACGGAAAAGGCCATTCTTTCAAATGGCTACGTTAGCTGGCATTCTTCTGAACTTGCCGCTTTCCACTCCCCCCCCCCCCCCCTCCCACATCACTCTAACCTTCTTCCCCATCCAGGCCCATTGGAAGACTATGGGGCCCGTATTCACAAACCACAGACTTATCCTTATCTCATGTTTTCCTTCTACTTGAATTATAATTGCACAAGAACGGTAACAGGGCAACAGATAACTGCAAGGTTTGGACTTATCTTTATCTCATGTTTTCCTTCTACTTGAATTATAATTGCACAAGAACGGTAACAGGGCAAAAGATAACTGCAAGGTTTGTTTGTGAATACCGACCTACTTTGTTTATCAAACCACTAAAGGCACAAAACCGATAAGGAAAATGCGAGGTAATGATAAGGTTGGTTTGTGAATACAGGCCTAAGTTTTGGGAGTGCGGCTCGCTAGCTGAGGTGACCTTGAGAACCCTGCTCTAGAGAAAGGTCAGGCGCGGAGACAAAGAATAGAAACAGTCAACACTAACGACGTGCATCAGCTGTTAGCATGGGTGTCGGCAGGATTTTATCATGGGGTGTGCAAAGCTGTGTTGCACAGTCGGTGAGGATGGGGGAGCGTTGGTGTGGCTTGGGTGAGGGAAGGTGAGGGGGGGGGTGTGCAAATGCCCCTTTTGCACCCCCCTGCCGACGCCCATGAATGTTGGTAGCTGCTGTTGATAGCAGGTGTTGGCGATAAGTTAATCAGTTTCTCTTCTGTAGCGCACGTCCATGTCTGTGCACGCCTCACTTCCAGATGAAACCCTACCAACCATAGCTCGAATTTCTGCCGTTACAGGTGGCGTGAGCTGAATCTGGTGAATAGGAGTCATGTCAGCGGAGGCCAGAAAAGAAGACAGGAGGGCCCACCTGTCTATTTCGCGTTAACTTTGTGGCGCGCCCAAATAATATCTGGGCGGAGAGTCACAAATGCGTTTGTACAGCGCTCTCTCTTGCGCATTTGTATTCTTTGATTTTAAGAGTTCTCTCCTAAGTGCCTCACATTCCTTTTCAATTTTAACGTCGTCAATTATCTACTTCTCTAAGAACGCAACTACACACACACATAATTTACAAGCGCTTCTCGTAGTACCAATTAACAATCTCGCTGGAGGTAGCACATGAGAACAAGTGGTGCCCCATCGACCAGCCGGACCGCATCGCGAAACCAGGCGGCGATCAAACATCACGCGCGCGACGTTGAACTACGTCCAGCCGAGGAAACGCTGCTGACAAAAATGGGCGGTACTGTTGGCCATGCGAGAGGCTACAGGCGTAGAGGAACGCAGCTGTTGATAAGTTTAGTGTTAACACCACTTGAGTGTTCCTCTCCGAAGTGTGGTCGTTAGAGCACTAGTTGAACTGTCTAATAAATCGAGATTCGAGTCGGCACTCCTCTCAATCTTATTCCGTTGTCGGAGTACACATTCTCATGGAAGAATATGCGGCGGTAGAGCATTCACATTTTTGTCAATAATTCTACCCCACTCTCAATGGTAAATAATCAGCGACGGATATGCATTAAGTACACGCGTCAGCGCTTTCTTGAAAAAAAATATCCTATTGGTTGGCCAGCTCAGCCATCGCATCTTCACCGACCTCTGAACAGGTAGACGGCTCTGATGGCGAGCTCCAGTTTGGCGGCCACCCTGCGAACGCAGAAGCGGTCCAGCGTGTTGGAGTCGTTTGGCAGGTAGCGCCCGCTGGCGTATGGCGCCAGCTCTCGCACCAGTCCCCACCAGAGGAGCCGGTGCATGGCCGCCACGCCTCCTCTGTCGCTCAGCAGCCGCGTAAGCAACATCAGCGCCAGAGGCCTTGCGTATACGCTGTCCTCGTCCACCGCCAATTGCTCGGATCCCCGACGAATTGCGCTCAGCCACCGCTCTGCACGACGGTTGCATGAATGAATGAATGAATGAATGAATGAATGAATGAATGAATGAATGAATGAATGAATGAATTAACCAGCACATTTATGCAGGCTCCTCGTATAAGGCATACATTGCAACATCAGTACTTAGTATATAACCTAGTATATAACCACTAAAGGCCCCACATCACCAATTCATTTAATACAAAATATTAACTTATTAAGGCGAAAGCCTTAGCTGTCTTGCTGAACAGCCCCTTGAACAAAACACAGCAGGCGAATGAATTGGTGCAAAACCCCTCGAGACCTAGTATAACCCTTTGTAGGTTTGCCTATATTTTTGACACGGTGATATAAAAACCGGCTGTGGTATATTGATATAAACTACAAAGAAGTAGTATGAAACAAATTTCATCAAAATCAAGCCAGTAGTTTACTGAAAAAAAGTCACAGTTTCGCCGCAACAGCGAAGCAATGAATGCGATAGCAATAAATTGTAATGTAACGCGAAGAACGGAAAGCAGCTCGAAATTGCCAGCGCGTCGCTCGAGCCCAAAGGACGCACGAAAAAAACGCACACAGGACGAGCGCGAACTAATGCGTCACAGCTCGACACTTGAAGCGCACTGCTCAAACATAAAGCAGGACGTACGAAACGAACGAACAGGTACACACAAGACGAGCGCGAACTAATTGTCACAGTTGTTACTTATTTCTGTTTGAACAGCGCGCTCCTTTCGCAAACGCGGCCGCTGCAGCGAGCGAAGCGAGGCACCCACCAGCCGCCCCTTCTTTCCTCGAGATAAGCGCACGAAAGCGACCACTCCCTGTAGAGCGAAGAGCAACGGCGTTCGCAGGAGCGGCGCGACGATCTTTATAGCGCGCCACACGCGCGCACGTCGCGCCATCTATGTGGCCACTAAGAAAGCATGCTGAATTACATGGTGTATATAAATAGCTCGCCGTTAGCAAGCTGAAAGACGGTGCTGTCGTGGCCTAACGTCTAACGCGGCGGGCTGCAAAGCGAGAGGTTGTCCTTTCGATTCCGCGCGTCGGAAAGAATTTCTGAATTATTTTTCTTTGTGGCTTTTCTATATATATACATATTTATACATATACGGTGAATGACGGCGGCGGGGACGGACATTTTCCAGCCGAGACTGTCCATATAATTGCTATCGCAATAAAAAAGTGGGACGTATATGTCCCACTGACTCATGAGAGTGTTCTCAAAGAGTGGGAAGACACTGTCCCACTGTCTCATGAAGGCACCATCTCGCGACTGCATTAACGGGCATTTGGGACGAAACGGCCGAAGCAAGTGGCACATGGCATCGCTTCTCAAGTTGTGCTGAAGAAAGTTGTGCAGCTCTCATTTCCAGCAGTAGAACACAACCCGCACCTGCGCCTCTTGTGAGCCTTCATAGCGCTGTGGTCTGTTCCTGTAACGCTTGCTTCACCGCATGCACCAACCATTTTTTTCTCCATTTGCCTGTCCTGGCTTTGGCTATCGAAATTGTCGAGTACGACTGTTGTCTCTGAATATGTGCCTACTTTTGGGAAGGTATAGGATATCAAGAAAAATATTTCCACGCAACAATATCCGCAATTACGCTGACGGATGAGCGTGGTAATTTCACAGGGGATTGCGTTTTGAAGCATTTATCGGCCAAGTTATTTCGCAAATTTACAAAAACACGTAATGACTGGAAGCTAAAATAGCCTCTCTGAAAAACCAGAAAACGAGGAAATTATGCGGCATTTTGGTGGGTAGATTCTTTCTATCTGAAGAAGAGGAAAATTCAGAAGCTATCTAAAAAAAAGCCGGCAGATCCCACGCATTGTGGGAATCGATGTAATGCGAAGCAGCCAGCAAAGAGCTGCATACATCGTCTTGTATGTCAATGAGGAAAATGCGTGTCATGGTTTTCATGTTAACTCCTATTATTTATGTTCCTCACACGGTCACGTCGCAAGATACCGATTTTGGTGTATATCAAGCTAGCGAAACGGCCGCCAGCACCCCATGAGCGTGGCACGTAAGTCATGCTGTACATGACATGCGTGCCACGACTTTCATGTTAACTCGTGTTTTTATGTTCGTCGCACAGTCACATCGCGCAAAACTAATTCCGGGGTAGATCAAGCTAGCGAAACGGCCGCCAGCGCCCTATGAGCGTGGCACGTAAGTCATGCTGTACGTGACATGCGTGTCATGATTTTCATGGTAACTCGTGTTTTTATGTTCGTTACACAGTCACGTCACAAGATACCAATTTCGGGGTAGATCGAGCTAGCGAAACTGCCGCCAGCGCTCCATGAGCGTGGCACGTAAGTCATGCTGTACATGACACGCGTGTCACGATTTTCATGTTAACTCGAGTTTTTATGTTCGTCATACAGTCACGTCGCGCAATACCAATTTCGGGGTAGATCAAGCTAGCGAAACTGCCGCCAGCGCTCCATGAGCGTGGCACGTAAGTAATGCTGTACATGACACGCGTGTCACGATTTTCATGTTAACTCGAGTTTTTATGTTCGTCATACAGTCACGTCGCGCAATACCAATTTCGGGGTAGATCAAGCTAGCGAAACTGCCGCCAGCGCTCCATGAGCGTGGCACGTAAGTCATGCTGTACATGACATGCGTGTCATGATTTTCATTTTAACTCGTGTTATTTATGTTCGTTACACAGTCACGTCACGCAATGCCAATTTCGGGGTAGATCAAGCTAGCGAAACCGCCGCCAGCGCCCCATGAGCGTGGCACGTAAGTCATGCTGTACATGACACGCGTGTCACGATTTTCATGTTAACTCGAGTTTTTATGTTCGTCATACAGTCACGTCGCGCAATACCAATTTCGGGGTAGATCAAGCTAGCGAAACTGCCGCCAGCGCTCCATGAGCGTGGCACGTAAGTCATGCTGTACATGACACGCGTGTTACGATTTTCATGTTAACTCGAGTTTTTATGTTCGTCATACAGTCACGTCGCGCAATACCAATTTCGGGGTAGATCAAGCTAGCGAAACTGCCGCCAGCGCTCCATGAGCGTGGCACGTAAGTAATGCTGTACATGACACGCGTGTCACGATTTTCATGTTAACTCGAGTTTTTATGTTCGTCATACAGTCACGTCGCGCAATACCAATTTCGGGGTAGATCAAGCTAGCGAAACTGCCGCCAGCGCTCCATGAGCGTGGCACGTAAGTCATGCTGTACATGACACGCGTGTCACGATTTTCATGTTAACTCGAGTTTTTATGTTCGTCATACAGTCACGTCGCGCAATACCAATTTCGGGGTAGATCAAGCTAGCGAAACTGCCGCCAGCGCTCCATGAGCGTGGCACGTAAGTAATGCTGTACATGACACGCGTGTCACGATTTTCATGTTAACTCGAGTTTTTATGTTCGTCATACAGTCACGTCGCGCAATACCAATTTCGGGGTAGATCAAGCTAGCGAAACTGCCGCCAGCGCTCCATGAGCGTGGCACGTAAGTAATGCTGTACATGACACGCGTGTCACGATTTTCATGTTAACTCGAGTTTTTATGTTCGTCATACAGTCACGTCGCGCAATACCAATTTCGGGGTAGATCAAGCTAGCGAAACTGCCGCCAGCGCTCCATGAGCGTGGCACGTAAGTCATGCTGTACATGACATGCGTGTCATGATTTTCATTTTAACTCGTGTTATTTATGTTCGTTACACAGTCACGTCACGCAATGCCAATTTCGGGGTAGATCAAGCTAGCGAAACCGCCGCCAGCGCCCCATGAGCGTGGCACGTAAGTCATGCTGTACATGACATGCGTGTCATGATTTCCATGTTAACTCGTGGTATTTATGTTCGTTACACAGTCACGTCACAAGATAACAATTTCGGGGTAGATCGAGCTAGCGAAACTGCCGCCAGCGCTCCATGAGCGTGGCACGTAAGTCATGCTGTACATGACATGCGTGTCATGGTTTTCATGTTAACTCGTGTTATTTGTGTTCGTTACACAGTCACGTCACGCAATACCAATTTCGGGGTAGATCAAGCTAGCGAAACCGCCGCCAGCGCCCCGTGAGCGTGGCACGTAAGTCATGCTGCACATGACATGCGTGTCATGATTTTCATGTTAACTCGTGTTTTTATGTTCGTCACACAGTCACGTCGCGCAATACCAATTTCGGGGTAGATCAAGCTAGCGAAACGGACGCCAGCGCTCCACGAGCGTGGCACGTAAGTCATGCTGTACATGACACGCGTGTCACGATTTTCATGTTAACTCGAGTTTTTATGTTCGTCATACAGTCACGTCGCGCAATACCAATTTCGGGGTAGATCAAGCTAGCGAAACTGCCGCCAGCGCTCCATGAGCGTGGCACGTAAGTCATGCTGTACATGACATGCGTGTCATGATTTTCATTTTAACTCGTGTTATTTATGTTCGTTACACAGTCACGTCACGCAATGCCAATTTCGGGGTAGATCAAGCTAGCGAAACCGCCGCCAGCGCCCCATGAGCGTGGCACGTAAGTCATGCTGTACATGACATGCGTGTCATGATTTCCATGTTAACTCGTGGTATTTATGTTCGTTACACAGTCACGTCGCGCAATACCAATTTCGGGGTAGATCAAGCTAGCGAAACTGCCGCCAGCGCTCCATGAGCGTGGCACGTAAGTCATGCTGTACATGACATGCGTGTCATGATTTCCATGTTAACTCGTGGTATTTATGTTCGTTACACAGTCACGTCACGCAATGCCAATTTCGGGGTAGATCAAGCTAGCGAAACCGCCGCCAGCGCCCCATGAGCGTGGCACGTAAGTAATGCTGTACATGACACGCGTGTCACGATTTTCATGTTAACTCGAGTTTTTATGTTCGTCATACAGTCACGTCGCGCAATACCAATTTCGGGGTAGATCAAGCTAGCGAAACTGCCGCCAGCGCTCCATGAGCGTGGCACGTAAGTCATGCTGTACATGACATGCGTGTCACGATTTTCATGTTAACTCGAGTTTTTATGTTCGTCATACAGTCACGTCGCGCAATACCAATTTCGGGGTAGATCAAGCTAGCGAAACTGCCGCCAGCGCTCCATGAGCGTGGCACGTAAGTCATGCTGTACATGACACGCGTGTCACGATTTTCATGTTAACTCGAGTTTTTATGTTCGTCATACAGTCACGTCGCGCAATACCAATTTCGGGGTAGATCAAGCTAGCGAAACTGCCGCCAGCGCTCCATGAGCGTGGCACGTAAGTAATGCTGTACATGACACGCGTGTCACGATTTTCATGTTAACTCGAGTTTTTATGTTCGTCATACAGTCACGTCGCGCAATACCAATTTCGGGGTAGATCAAGCTAGCGAAACTGCCGCCAGCGCTCCATGAGCGTGGCACGTAAGTCATGCTGTACATGACACGCGTGTCACGATTTTCATGTTAACTCGAGTTTTTATGTTCGTCATACAGTCACGTCGCGCAATACCAATTTCGGGGTAGATCAAGCTAGCGAAACTGCCGCCAGCGCTCCATGAGCGTGGCACGTAAGTCATGCTGTACATGACATGCGTGTCATGATTTCCATGTTAACTCGTGGTATTTATGTTCGTTACACAGTCACGTCACGCAATGCCAATTTCGGGGTAGATCAAGCTAGCGAAACCGCCGCCAGCGCCCCATGAGCGTGGCACGTAAGTAATGCTGTACATGACACGCGTGTCACGATTTCATGTTAACTCGAGTTTTTATGTTCGTCATACAGTCACGTCGCGCAATACCAATTTCGGGGTAGATCAAGCTAGCGAAACTGCCGCCAGCGCTCCATGAGCGTGGCACGTAAGTCATGCTGTACATGACATGCGTGTCATGATTTCCATGTTAACTCGTGGTATTTATGTTCGTTACACAGTCACGTCACGCAATGCCAATTTCGGGGTAGATCAAGCTAGCGAAACCGCCGCCAGCGCCCCATGAGCGTGGCACGTAAGTAATGCTGTACATGACACGCGTGTCACGATTTTCATGTTAACTCGAGTTTTTATGTTCGTCATACAGTCACGTCGCGCAATACCAATTTCGGGGTAGATCAAGCTAGCGAAACTGCCGCCAGCGCTCCATGAGCGTGGCACGTAAGTCATGCTGTACATGACACGCGTGTCACGATTTTCATGTTAACTCGAGTTTTTATGTTCGTCATACAGTCACGTCGCGCAATACCAATTTCGGGGTAGATCAAGCTAGCGAAACTGCCGCCAGCGCTCCATGAGCGTGGCACGTAAGTCATGCTGTACATGACATGCGTGTCATGATTTCCATGTTAACTCGTGGTATTTATGTTCGTTACACAGTCACGTCACGCAATGCCAATTTCGGGGTAGATCAAGCTAGCGAAACTGCCGCCAGCGCTCCATGAGCGTGGCACGTAAGTCATGCTGTACATGACATGCGTGTCACGATTTTCATGTTAACTCGAGTTTTTATGTTCGTCATACAGTCACGTCGCGCAATACCAATTTCGGGGTAGATCAAGCTAGCGAAACTGCCGCCAGCGCTCCATGAGCGTGGCACGTAAGTCATGCTGTACATGACATGCGTGTCATGATTTCCATGTTAACTCGTGGTATTTATGTTCGTTACACAGTCACGTCACGCAATGCCAATTTCGGGGTAGATCAAGCTAGCGAAACCGCCGCCAGCGCCCCATGAGCGTGGCACGTAAGTAATGCTGTACATGACACGCGTGTCACGATTTTCATGTTAACTCGAGTTTTTATGTTCGTCATACAGTCACGTCGCGCAATACCAATTTCGGGGTAGATCAAGCTAGCGAAACTGCCGCCAGCGCTCCATGAGCGTGGCACGTAAGTCATGCTGTACATGACACGCGTGTCACGATTTTCATGTTAACTCGAGTTTTTATGTTCGTCATACAGTCACGTCGCGCAATACCAATTTCGGGGTAGATCAAGCTAGCGAAACTGCCGCCAGCGCTCCATGAGCGTGGCACGTAAGTAATGCTGTACATGACACGCGTGTCACGATTTTCATGTTAACTCGAGTTTTTATGTTCGTCATACAGTCACGTCGCGCAATACCAATTTCGGGGTAGATCAAGCTAGCGAAACTGCCGCCAGCGCTCCATGAGCGTGGCACGTAAGTCATGCTGTACATGACACGCGTGTCACGATTTTCATGTTAACTCGAGTTTTTATGTTCGTCATACAGTCACGTCGCGCAATACCAATTTCGGGGTAGATCAAGCTAGCGAAACTGCCGCCAGCGCTCCATGAGCGTGGCACGTAAGTAATGCTGTACATGACACGCGTGTCACGATTTTCATGTTAACTCGAGTTTTTATGTTCGTCATACAGTCACGTCGCGCAATACCAATTTCGGGGTAGATCAAGCTAGCGAAACTGCCGCCAGCGCTCCATGAGCGTGGCACGTAAGTAATGCTGTACATGACACGCGTTGTCACGATTTTCATGTTACTCGAGTTTTTATGTTCGTCATACAGTCACGTCGCGCAATACCAATTTCGGGGTAGATCAAGCTAGCGAAACTGCCGCCAGCGCTCCATGAGCGTGGCACGTAAGTCATGCTGTACATGACATGCGTGTCATGATTTTCATTTTAACTCGTGTTATTTATGTTCGTTACACAGTCACGTCACGCAATGCCAATTTCGGGGTAGATCAAGCTAGCGAAACCGCCGCCAGCGCCCCATGAGCGTGGCACGTAAGTCATGCTGTACATGACATGCGTGTCATGATTTCCATGTTAACTCGTGGTATTTATGTTCGTTACACAGTCACGTCACAAGATAACAATTTCGGGGTAGATCGAGCTAGCGAAACTGCCGCCAGCGCTCCATGAGCGTGGCACGTAAGTCATGCTGTACATGACATGCGTGTCATGGTTTTCATGTTAACTCGTGTTATTTGTGTTCGTTACACAGTCACGTCACGCAATACCAATTTCGGGGTAGATCAAGCTAGCGAAACCGCCGCCAGCGCCCCGTGAGCGTGGCACGTAAGTCATGCTGCACATGACATGCGTGTCATGATTTTCATGTTAACTCGTGTTTTTATGTTCGTCACACAGTCACGTCACGCAATACCAATTTCGGGGTAGATCAAGCTAGCGAAACGGACGCCAGCGCTCCACGAGCGTGGCACGTAAGTCATGCTGTACATGACATGCGTGTCATGATTTTCATGTTAACTCGTGTTATTTATGTTCATTAGACAGTCACGTCGCGCAATACAAATTTCGGGGTAGATCAAGCTAGCGAAACTGCCGCCAGCGCTCCATGAGCGTGGCACGTAAGTCATGCTGTACATGACATGCGTGTCATGATTTTCATGTTAACTCGTGTTATTTATGTTCGCCACACAGTCACGTTGGAAGATACCAATTTTGGTTTATATCAAACTAGCGAAACGGCCGCCAGCGCACTATGAGTGTAGCATGTAAATCATGCTGTACATGACATGCGTGTCATTATTTTCATGTTATGACTTGTCATTTATGTTCGTCATACAGTCATGTTACGCCATACCAATTTTGGTGCACATTCGATGAACCAAGCGACCAGGAGAGCACAAAGTCGTAGGCGGCTAGATAGATAGATAGATAGATAGATAGATAGATACGCTCAAAGTCGCAGAAGTTCGCTAAGAAATGCTTCGCATTTAAAAATGATCGAAATTCAACGCCATTGTAACACTGATTCCGCCCTCCGAAAGCGTGGTAAAAGAATTTTCCTTGGGGTTACGAAGACTTAGCATTGCGCTAATTTTTTTTTTTTTTCGAAACTCTGTCCTTGGGTGATGTGGGAGAAAAATTTTTCTGCAGACGGAAAAGTGGGACGTATGTGTCCCGCTGTAGCACAAAGGGATAATCTAATTGCTGGGGTTTTACGTCCCAAAACCACGATATGATTATGAGGGACGCCGCATAGTGGGGGGCTCCGGAAATTTCGTCCATCTGGTGTTCTTTAACGTGCACTGACATCGCACAGTACAAGGGCCTCCATCGATACGCCTCCATCGAAATGCGTCCGCGCGGCAAGGATTCGATCCCGCGACCTTTGGCTCAGCGGTCGAGCAGCATAACCACTAGACCACCACAGCGGCTCCCCCACGTGACCTACGTAACCAACGATGTCATGGTATACAGATCATGTGGCGTCATCAGTTGACAGCGTCGCTTGGTCAAATGTGGGCGAGTTCCGGTATGCCCCTTGAGAAGCGCAATGAGGCTGTGAGATAGTGCCATAATAAAAAGGAAAGATAACCGCCGGTGTATCACGTTCCTCAACAGCAACTGAGTAGCACCTTGCGGTGAGGTTTCAGGTACGAGGTCATATCGACGCCGTATAAGGAGGTGCATTCCGCGCCGAGGCGGCCACTATCCCTAAATAGATACTCTTATTCGGTGATGTCATTTCAGTAACTGGAATGCGTTCATGGTGGTATGCATGAATGATGCCTATACCAGGGTTGCCACTGACTTTCGAGTAAATGTCGCCAAACGACGAGCAAAAAGTCGCCAAAAGTCGCCATTTCTTAACAAATTTCGCCAAAAATGTCGCCATTCTAGATATGTGCGGCATACCTAGTAATAAAATTTTCCAGTCACGTAAAGCCCCGTAGAATACAGTACCATCCAAGACCCTTAAATTATATTGACGTTTCTCAATACCAGTCGCATCGCCCGCTTCACCATGGGAGTGCATGGTGCTGCTTCTCCGACTGCCCGCAAGATGTGCGTGGTGGCGCAAAGGTGAATGAATGAAACGCTCATGATATACCTCCATCCCTGTCCGCTCGTTTCAAAGGTAAAAGTGTGGTAAACCTTGGGCGAAAACCGTGAAAGCGTTGTTTGTAGACAGCTTTACGTGCCCTCATATGAAATAAAAGGATTAAAATGTTTATTGAAGGTAACACGACAGAATTCTCGCAGGAATCGATCATCAGTGAGTCTTACACCTTTTAAGTGTGAACTAATATGATAAAGGACGCCACCGACCCTTTCTTATAGTCACCTATATCTACACGTCCCTATCCGATGAGTTATTAATGAACAGATAGACAATGTAAAATGTTATATAGCAATTGTTTTCATTGCACACGCTCCCCGAGAACAGTGGAAAATACCTCAATAAATATTTTTTATTGCATAAATAGCCGCGTATCCGCCCCTCTTCGCTATTCCAAAACTGTCTTTACGAGATAAATTGACGGTACTGCAACAGTGAATAAGTCACCAAGCCATTCAGAACAGTTGGAGCTTTGGCGGAACAAGTAATCGGAATACGCGGCCAACCCGTCGTCTAGCCCCTTCAGGAGCGCGATACTTTTGAGAAACTTAAAGCACCTAAAGCCATAAACCTATAGTCAAGCACTGCCCCCTCGCGGTAAGGAAGGAAGTCCGCTGAATTACATTTTGCTTTAGAGTGTCGCTGGGGGACGTTCCAATACCTCTTGCATCTAGATGAATTGAGGAGATAGACACGAATTACACGACGGACATACCGAACGACGCGTAATGTGCACATTTTACCCGTGGGTCTAAAACCAAGAAAAATACAGAGAATGTTGCCGCTCATTTGTTGGGAAGACACTGAGCTTAGGATGCATAACTCAGTGGAGACCCAAGCCGAAAATCGCCAAAAATTCGCCATGTCGCCATTCATAATATTAGGTCGCCCCGGGCCTCTCAAATTCGCCAATTTGGCGAAAAGTAGCCACCATTGGCAACCCTGGCCTATACCTTAAAACACTTTGCACATGAGCGTTATATTCCCAGGCGAAGCTTTCCTCGTGGATTCGGCTGCAGTGCAGTTGCTGCGCACGGCTGTGTACACGGAGGTTGCAATTATTTGCGCTGCTTCGGTTACAGCAGCAAGAAGTTAGCTATGCATTGTTGGCGTCTGAAGAGTTATGTGTTGGCTAGTTCGGTCAGAGTTAATTAGGGCAGACAGGCTGGAGAAACCATGGTGCCAAAGGTAGTTAGTACTCCTGCAATGGACAACCGCTTTATAAGCAATGGACACTTCTATGCATTCGTTGGTGCAATGACCTGCTTCCTTCGTGTGGTTTCATCCATCAAAAGATTTCGCTACTTTTCACGCTCGATAACACCTGCCCATGTATAAACTGGTACTCAATATTTACACAACAAGTCGACATTATTTTCATCAAAGACTTTTTATGTCATCTACTCAACAGAAAGACCATTGAGTATATCTTGAGCAGGCTTATCAGTTTTCGCCAAGTCACTGAAAATTTGTTGTTTCAGTAAATCCTCAAATGTACTTCAGCCACACCTCAACAGTCATTTTTGGAAAGGAAGACACAATATTTGAGTGGCTGATCTAAAAATTTGAATGTCATCTTTAAAAAAAAGCACAATGTGCCCCTAAATGGCTGCACAGCTGTCACTGAATTGGAGCAGAAGCTCGTACCCGTTCGGTTTTTGTTTTCTATTTTGAAGGTTTGGGTACCACTCGCTTGAATGGCCACAAGCCAGCTACTCGGAGTTTCCTTCTGGCCAAATACTCGAACCGACACGGAATGTTCGGAAACAGAGAAAGTACCGGCCGTGAACGAGATTACGTACAAATTCTCCGCATGGCCTTCCAATGAATTTTCATTGAACAGTATTGAAGAAAGCCTTAGTACTGACTTCAATGGTATGCCAAAGAAAGCACGACTTTCTTTACAATGATGTGTCAATGACGTCTCGACGACCACTCAACAGCCAACAGCCCAATGAAATTTCCATAAAGTTTTGATGGTCAAGAGCTGTCAACATCGACCTCAGTAACATTGCCATGCGCACTTATTTTTCGTATTTATATGTAACCGGTCATTTATATGTAACACGTATATCCACTGCCTTACACAAACCACGCCCGAATGTTTGGGAACATTCCAGATTATTTTCGAATCTGATAAGCTTGAGCGCGCAACGCGAACTGTAGAGTTTATTCTTGAACTAACACGGCCATCAACGACAACGCTGGAACCTTCGATGCCAACGGCATAAAATGCCAACGGTCTTTACTGCTGATAGATTACCGTTGGCCAACGACCGTGATCGCCGCTACCAGTGTACAGCCTATATTGGTCGTACATTGACATTTCGTTTCCCGGGCAAAAGTTCGCCGAAATAAAGAGTTTCGTCTTTAATAGCAATGCGCCGTCTTCGTCACCGTCACGACCACGTGACAATATTTTAACAAGCGCACAATGGTCTTCCAAAATTGAGGAACGGTATTTCTATATTTTCTCAATAAGTTTTTAGATGCGAAGCAGCTTTTGCTCGGGGCTGTGTCCGTCGTCGGTGGTGACGTCCGCGCTCCACTGCACATGCGCCTACTCTCTCTCCCACTCTCCTCCTTTACGCAGGGGTTCGGTCGCGTTCTCTCCTCCCCCGCGCTGCAGCCACGGCGCAGCCTCTCCTCCCACGTGAGGCCCGTGTACTTAGATTTAGGTGCACGTTAAAGAACCCCAGGTGGTCGAAATTTCCGGAGCCCTCCACTACGGCGTCTCATAATCATATGGTGGTTTTGGGACGTTAAAAACCCCAGATATTATTATTACTATCTCCTCCCACGTGAGGTAGCCGCGCCGCAGCGAAATACGGCCTGTCTGTAACCCGCTCTCTCCTCTCCCTCCCCCATATCATGTGTATCTAAGCGCGTGCGCTCGGTTGGCTTCCGTCATTCTCGCTTCGCTCCCGTTCAGATGAGTTGTAACGTCAACGTCGGCGCCACTCGTTCACTCGGCGCTAACGGAAAGCAACGCACAAACACAACGTAATGATAACACAAACACTAAATACAAACATCACACAGTAACGGAAATGCCGAGTGAACGTAACGGAAGCTTGGTGTGCGCCCCCAATGCTGCTTCGCATCCGCTCATGGTTCCCTTGAGTGGGAGATGGTGTAATTTTTTTAACACGAAAGTGTTTTATGCCGGGGTCCACCAAGACTTTCATGATGTATTTCCGTCACGGAAGTACGTCAGCAAATGAATGCCATCAGATGGCAAAGAAAAAAATCTATAAGAAAAAGTTCCGTTGACGGGAATCGAACCCATGACCCCTCGGTCCGCGACGATGGCTGGCGGGCGTTTAGCCCACTGATCTACCGCCAAACACGTTACGGAGGCAACATGAACGCGCCTTTTATGTTTCACACTTGCGTCTCACAGTGACCTTGGTTGGATGGATGCTATGAGCGTCCCCTTTATAACGGGGCGGTGACATCTGTGCCACCAGGCTAGGAAAAAATGCGCCGTTGCAACGACCGTCCCATTCGGCGCGTTTCCAATACAAGTTTAATTTCGTCACACACCGTGAGGTGGCGGTTTTAGTGCAAGCCTCGCTCATAGCATCCATCCATATCGACAAATAGATCTGCGACGCTCGCGTGGCTGTCGCACCGCGTTCCCTGCTCGCCCTCTGAGAAGTAACGGCCAGGCTACAGCGGGAAGACAAGACGCGCGTAGCGTTTCTCTTCGCATTTTACGACGCTTTGAATGAGTGCATATCGAGCATTAGTGTTTATTATGTGCTTGTTGACGCCAACTTTGCGCGGGATTCACCATATATCGGAGCCCACGATCATATATGATCGTGGGCGTTTGTCGTCGGTACGAAGATGTGCCAGTAGGCGCCAACGTGAGTGAGATGCGTCCACATCAAGCGTTGCTATATCTGCCAAACAGTATACATTGTACAAGCTCTCACATACCAATGGACTATAAACAATAAGCTACTTCTGTGACACGTTTCACTTTCGTGTTATACCGATTCCTATGACGGAGGGATCAACCAACTATCTTTTTTAAAAGGACCACGGTCTGACATATTGTGCGGACACAATCCAGCTATGTTGGCATTGCCTTGATGATTTGTTATCCGCCTCGTGCATCGGTATGGTGACGCCACCGCTCAGCTAAGGCGGTTGTACCCTCTCCCATTCCCCCATAGGATCTTATGCATTTTTAATGAAGTTTGCGATTTCGTTGCGCAAAAACAAACTAGCGCCATCTCTCGACAATACGCCACACCGACGACGCAACACTTCCTCTTGCTTCCACCGATACGCGATGCTCCTAGGTGCCCCTCTCTCCACTTTATTTTATTTCTTTCGGTGGCCGTGAGAGCGCGCGCTGTGCACTGTGCTGTATCGTACCCGACAAGACCGGCTGGGCTCGTCGCTTTCGTCGCGTCTTCCTTGAACGTTGCAACGTTAATATTGTGTTAAGGCGGTGGCCACACGTTGGACGATGAGCCCTGATTTCGTTCAGCTGCCATCTCATCAACGGCAATGTTTCAGACGCCTCAGTTGTGTACTTTTGTCCGTTGGTTGCGGGACAAGATGGCCTCCTGCAAGACCGCGTTTTTCCAAGTCAGCTGTGTGCGTAGTTCTCGGCGTCGTAGCAGTTTGATGACGCGAGGACGTCAACTGGTGCTACATCGTGGGAACCGCTGGAGTGACTGCAAGCTTGACGACATTGTGCCAGAATATTCTAGCGTGCTTTACGCGCACGATTGTGCTACACTTAAAATACCGCGCTTGGCCTCGCGCGTCAACCTGGTACGCCTGTGTGCAACAAGTGTGTTGTTATCGTTGTTGCGTCGGTTAATTTTGAATTGCAATTGGAATACCATTTTTGCAAAGGTAGGTGAAGCTGTAAGTAGTTGTCCTGCTATATGCTCGCTACTCCACGAACATTACTTCTAGAATCGCATTTTATTTTGAGCTGCACGTACCAAAGGAGAATCTAGCATACGAGATACATTACACGCGTGCGCATTTCCTATATAAATCTGAGTAATGCCACGCGTGCGCATTTCCTATATAAGTCTGAGTAATGCCATGCTCAATTTAAAGCGCATGTGTTAGAGGATTGTGGCTTCAATGGTGAAAGTGATTAGATATTCCGAAATATGGGATTGCAATGCAGTTAGAACTTTCTCATATGTTAATGCGGTCTGTGAACAAAAAAAAAAACGCTGTGTGAATGTTTGTTGGTCATTTGCTACAGTACTTTCACGCATTATTATGCAGCTGTGTGACGGCTGTTAAAACGTTCAGCAAGTTAGATTTTGGTTTTCTTGGCCTAGTTGAGTGCTACGAGTGTTGGGCGAAGATAAAATCGCGTGTCTTTTGTGCGTTTCTTAAGCAGGCATACAGCCGTAATAGTCATTGTTGTTGTACTGTTTGGGGTGTTCAATAAAACAAGAATGCTGTTTTGTACTGCAACAATTTTTATTTCATCTGTGTTAACAGATCACGCAAACAACTTGGACAGATGCACGTAAGAAACGTACGCAGTGCATCGCGCGCACGCATAAAAAAACGGGCCTGTCATTTTAAAACAAATAATATAGAACAATGGACGTAACAGACGGCATGGTTGTCTAGTGGAGCAGCGTCGGCAGTACAAATATCAAACCAGAATGAAACATGAATAGAAAAACGGAGAGTAACAGGGGCTTTGCCCACGGCTTCTATGAGCCGCGCATATCCACCTATCGCCACCGTCCGCCGTTGGTGGCGCCACCAGTACCACTGAAAGCAGCAGCGCACGAGGCGGATAGCGACGATCAGTTGTCGTGTTGACGTAATTGCAGCGCGCACGTACAGTTTTCACCTAGAAGAACATTGTAGGCAGTATATGCAACAGAAAGCGAACACGAAAAAGAAAAGGCTTGCAACGCTTTTTTTTTAGATGCGAAGCAGCTTATGGCGGAGTTCAATCCGGTGGTGGTAGTGTGCGGCGTGACCACCCTTACTGCGCATGCGCAAACCCTCTCCACACACCTCTTCTCCTACGTTCCCTCTTCTCGCGCGCCTCATTCTCTCCTGCGCAATGCCGCGATGAGCGCCAGCGCATGCGCGTCCCTTTCCCCTCTCTCTCCTCTCCTACGCTAGCCCCCTCTCGCGCGCCTGACGACCGCGTTCCCCGCTCGCCCTGTGAGAATTAATGGCCAGGCTAGAGGGAAGACACGACGCGCGTAGCGTTCCTCTTCGCGTTCCACGACGCTTTGAATGGATGGATGCAGCTTACTGCGCGGGACTTCGCCCCAGCTTAAGGGCCTGGCGACCAGCACCTAAAATATTTATTTATTTATTTATTTATTTACTCTCGTACCCACAGCGCCATTTAGGCATTACAGTGGGGGGGGGGGGTATACATAGCAGTTTGAACACCCAATGCTGGTCCACAATAAACAGTATTACAAATTAACAATAAACAAATAAACAAATTACACCATCTCCCGCTCAAGCGAACGATCTCCCTGCTGCTTCGCATCTACAATGGTTCCCTTTAGTGCGAAATGATGTAATTTATTTTTTTTGCTCTGAAAGGTTGGAGAAACGACTCCAAAGGTCTCTAGTTTCAACCACTCAGCATACGCAGAATAGTGAAGCAGATAATCCCAGCCTTCTAGAAGCAAGATATAAAGTGGAACTTACTTGAGCTTAAAGATTCCTTGGAATAGTTTCCGAGGGCCTTTATCGTGGTCCAGAACGCGCTGATCTGCTTCCTTTCTTCCAGCGTCTTGTTCACTTGAGCAAGAAACACGGCGACTACGAGAAGAACACGAACAAAAAGATTTGGCACACAACTTCAGTGGATGGAGACTGCATGAATACAGCGTTTCATTTTCTTTTTCAGTCTTCTTGAAACAGTGGCTTCAGCATCGTATTTTTTATCCTCTGATTATTTTTGCTGTTTTTATTTTTCTATTAATACTTTCCTTGTATTGTTTGTTGTCTTATTGCTCTATGTTTTGTGTGTTAGCTTCTTTTACTTTTCTTGCTATTTATTTCGATCTGGAATTGAACACTGGACATTCTACCCAGTCACATAATGACGGTACAAGCGGCCTAGAAGACAGTGTTTCTTTTTCTTTAAAGCAATAAGCATTCACGAGATGACAGAAACCCCGCTTATACCACCGAATACTTGCTGATGGTTTTCGGCCGCTTTCGATAAAGTACGAATGTTTGATTTTTAAGCGGGTAAGAGTGCTCAAGAAACCATGAGCTTTGGCGCTGATCTCAGGGGTCATCCTTCACTGCTGTCGTGCCAACATATAGCGTAGCCAGAAATTTTTCCTGGGGCGGGGGGCGTTCAGACACATTTTATGTATGTTCGTGCGTGCGTTTGTATGTTTGCGTGTATATACACATGATACCACCATTGATGTCCTACCAGTACTGATACTACCAGTACTGACTCTAGAACGGCTGTTTCATGAGCTGGTCATCCGAGCGATGCCTTCAGCCGTTTCGTAGGTTCATCGTATAACAATAAGAAAAAAAAAAAAGATTAAATGCGAGATAACGGACCTTCGCTTTCCGTGAATATGACGTCCGCGCTGAGTCCAAGGGTGGCGTCCTTGTCCAACGGTGGCGTCAGTACGGATATCCGCTCGCTGACGAAGCTCGAGAGGTCGTTGCTCTCAATCATTCTTTGCCGTGTCACCTGCCACGTGTTGTAGTCGGAGCCGATGTCGAGCTGCAGCGTGAACGACACAAAGCGATGGCAATGCCCAGAGTTATTGTATATATGGCTCATTTAGGAGCCAAAAGAAGCCACATGCAGTAACTCTAGCAAGGCTTGGAGTACCACTCCTCGGACTAACTATTAGACCAAAGTCTTCGGTGCACTTGGGTGACAGCCGTCTTTTAGAGGTCCGAACAAAGGGAACAGGCGGAAAGAACGAGTTAGATAGCGCACGGTCTATCCTTATCGCATGCTTGCCGCCAGTGTTCGCTCGCCAAGAAGTGTCACCATAGGCGTGCCCACCGGGGCCGGGGGAGGAGGGCGAAGGTGTCGCAGGGGCAGCTCTCATAAATAATATCTGGGGTTTAACGTCCCAAAACCACGCTATGATTATGAGAGACGCCGTAGTAGAGGGCTCCGGAAATTTTGACCACCTGGGGTTCTTTAACGTGCACCTAAATCTAAGTACACGGGCCTCAAACATTTTCGCCTCCATCGAAAATGCAGCCGCCGTGGCCGGGATTCGATCCCGCGACCTTCGGGTCAGCAGTCGAGGGGCAGCTGTCTTCTGTAGTCATCTAAGGAAGCGCGAAGTCTGCAACGCACCTTCACTCGTTCGAACCCGTCTCGTTCTCGTGCAGGGACGAGAAATTTGCAGGGCTATGGCCATGCATGTTCTGACAATGATCGTGGGCGAGGACCCCTGATCTTGCATTCCGGGAACTGTTTAAGTTCCACCTGTGTACATCACTAAAGCCGGGAACTAAAAGCCACCCCTTGAGATAAGCATCTCATCGCTTCATTTTCATTTTCACATTCATTGAGAGCTTTTTTTTTTTCGGCACAGGGTTTCCCCTAACGGAAAGCCCATGCGCATGTCTCTGTTGTCACGTTACCGAACCCAAGTCCTTCTGCTGACCGCGCCTATACAGATGATAACTGTGTTGAAGATTACTATTTCACAAAACGACAGTGCGACTGCGAAGGCCCCGCATTCACATTTACCCAAATAGTGCGCTAACAATAACACAAAATTTTAGCGAATCGTGATGCTGGACATATACATTAGCGAAATCGACTGGCCAGTAGAGAAGAGTTCTTATACAGATGCGAAAAGTTTCGTGAATCCGTCCCCTAGTCTATGGACGATTCTATACTCGATTTATGAACGGCGCCACCTTGGCCTTTTACGCTACTGATTTTCGGGTTTTGCCTATTGCGGCACTCAATTCGGGCGGACATGAAATACTGAATGCCTCTGTACATCCTTTCTCATGCGTATAAGTCTATTGCAGTACCGTTCATTTAGTTCTCAGATGCAGCACAACTTTAAAGGGTCATGAATACTTTTCCAAGTAATCATCCAATGACCTCAGTATCGGAGTTCGCTGCCTCACGAATCGATTGCCAAAATAATTTCTCGAATCCATAAAAAAAGTCACAGTTTCGCCGCAACGGCGAAGCAATGAATGCAATAGCAATAAATTGGAATGTAACGCGAAGAACGGAAAGCAGCTCGAAGTTGCCAGCGCGTCGCTCGAGCCCAAAGGACGCACGAAAAGAACGCATACAAGACGAGCGCGAACTAATGCGTCACAGCTCGACACTTGAAGCGCACTGCTCAAACATAAAGCAGGACGCACGAAACGAACGAACAGGTACACACAAGACGAACGCGATCTAATTGTCACAGTTGTTACTTATTTCTGTTTGAACAGCGCACTCCTTTCGCAAACGCGGCCGCTGCAGCGAGCGCAGTAACCTTCGTGCCCCCCGCTAGAGGTGTGCACGGGCTCCAGGTAGCCCGAAAGCCCGAGCCCGACCCGGACCGCGTGCCGGGCTCGGGCCGGCCGACGTACTTTCACCTCGGGCACGGGCCAGGCTCGGGCTACTTGGAGTTTTATCGGGCCGGGCTCGGGCCCGGCGCAAAGCCCGACTCAAGCCCGAAATATAGAGAATGAGCGGGAATTGTTTTCCAGCACGCATACAGCGCCTTTTCCGCGACCGCCCTATACCGCTTTTCCTTTCCATTCGCTACTTTAAACAAAAGGGGAGCAGTTAAAGCACTCCCTCTGTTGCACTCCGACAAACAGAGAAGTAACACCACCTGAGCTAGTGAGTTAGTTTTAGTCTTCTGGAAAAACAAGCAGCAGAGATATCCCAAGCTTGCCAGGCTGGCAAAAAAGATAGCAATTCTGGCGACGAGTGCAAGCAGCGAACTTAACTTCAGTTCGGCTGGCTACATAATGCAAAAGCGCCGCACTCTTCGTTGAAGCCGGAATCGTTGGACTGCTTGCTGTTTTTGCACGACAATTTGTAATCTGTGTAATAGAGACTGTTCGTCGTGCGTCGTTTTATCATATTTGATATGCTCAATAAAATGCCAAATTACCGGAAAACGATGTTTTGTTTTCGCAGCGAACCTTCAAAAAGCCGGGCCGGGCCCGGGATTGTGTTTTCGTACGTCGGGCCGGGCCGGGCGGGCTCGCAGCCCTTTGCCGTCGGGCTCGGGCGGGCCATCGACAAAGGCAGCGGGCCCGGGCCGGGCTCGGGCTCGGAAATACGGCCCGTGCACAGCTCTACCCCCCGCTCCACCCTAGAGGCCGCCCCTTCTTTCCTAGAGATAAGCGCAATAAGCGCACGAAGGCGACCACGCCCTGTAGGGCGAACAGCAACGGTAGAGCTAGCAACGGCGTTCGCAGGAGCGGGGCGACGATGTTTAAAGCACGCCACGCGCGCACGTCGCGCCATCTATGTGTTCACTAAGAAAGCATGCTGAAGTAGGTGGTGTATATAAATAGCTCGCCGTTAGCAGGCTGTAAGACGTTGCTGTTCGTGGCCTAACGTCCAACGCCGCGCGCTGGCAAGCGAGATGTGACACGTTCGAGTCCGCGCGTCGGAAAGTTTTTCTGAGTTATTTTTCTTTGTGGCTTATATATATATATATATATATATATATTATATATATATATATATATATATATATATATATATATATATATATATATATATATATATATATATATATACGGTGATTGACGGCGGCCACCGACGGCAAAAATCAGCCGAGACTGTCCATATAATTGCTATCGCAATAAAACGAGCGGAGTTACAGGGATTTCTAAGCGCTTTCTCTCGTGTGTCGTAGGGACGAGCGCGCTGAAAGCTACACAACGAGGGATGGCGCGCGGGAAGGAAGTCACGTCAGCGCGCGTGATGAAACGCGATCGCTCTCCTCCGTTGACTCCTGTGCGCGAGCGTTGCTCACTGTGTAATATTAGCAGACTACGGAGCGCAGCGGCGGTATGGCGGCCGTATTCTCTTACACGCAGTGTTTTGTAGTTACGCGAGATCGGATCCTATTCCCAAAGAGTTTGCTGCCAGCCTTACTTCGTACAACATTACAATTTGTTGCTATCGCATTCATTGTTTCGCCCTTGCCGTGAAACCGTGCTTTCTTTTTTTTTTGGGGGGGGGGGGGGGGGGTGGGGGGGGAGAGAACAGAGAAATGGGCCATCCGACTTTTTCTATGAATCTCAGTTGGCGGAGGAGGGAGGGAGCAATAAGTCGGGACATTACGGTAAGTCTATAGTTATAGTTAACGGAAGGAATTTATAGCTAAACAGTGCCATGAGCGCAGGTCTACAAGAAAAAAATCACTTTTGCCACAAGGACGAAGCAATGAATGCGATAGAAACAAACTGAAACGTTATACGAACTAAGGCTATCAGCTAATCTCCTTAGGATTCGATCTCGCGTAACTCTACAAAACGCTGTCGCAAGTGAATACGGCCGCTCTAGTGAGCGAAAGGGGCTTTCATGCTATCTGCCACCTTAGCGCGAAGTAAGCCTTGAGAGCACAGCACGTGCAAGAGTAGGAGCAGGCTATAGAAATAGCGTGCGCGCGACCGCGCCCTTCGGATCTGAGTTCGCAGTTGCTGCCCGAGCGACAAAGCCCTTCGGCAGCCCTTCATGCTCCTTCGCTCGACGAAGCCAGCCGGCGCGTTTCATCTTTGCTTTAACCGCGCTCGTCTGCAGCCTACGCAAGCTTTCGCTCGCAGATGACGGCGACGGCAAAAGTGCGCCCCGAGTGTTCATACAATGGCTATCGCAATAATAAATAAGGTAGCAAGGTTTATCGGCCACTTATTGCTCCGGAGATCATGTACGTGGCCGCGTCCGGTTGAGAGGGTTGAATTCAACCGCTTTTACCGTGAGCGGCCCTTACTAACACTGGGTTAATCTTGTGCACAAATACCAAAGAATATGGCCGACAGACGACACCGTGTTAGCTATATCGGCGATAATGCGGAGGTTGTAGGTTCGGTCCCTACCTGCAGCGCGCTATCTCTTCATCCACTGTCATCTCCCCTTACCTGATAAGTTCTACGTTTAAACGAGCACGCAAATTTCCCAGTGCATCTGTTGGTTTCGTGTTTTGCCACTTAATATGCGTGCTTTCACAAATGAAAGACAGAACCCTTAAGATTCCGTTATTCGTCGTGCCAAAATGGCGAGACTTCTCGAATCTGTGACAGTCCAACAATATATTACCTCTGCGGAGAAATACGCAACATTGAAAGAGAGGGAGATGTTCGCCTCTCCTAATTTTTACGCTTGTAATTTAACACTGTTCGCCAAACTAGAAAGCCTGTATACATACGACACTCGCCAGACTTCATCAGCACCCTTCTCCTTGAAATGTACGCTAAGTACAAACATTTAGTTTAGTACGATCTGAACGAAGGCCGAACCCGATAATGTCATAGGAGGTAACAAGAGAATTTCACGAACATCTTTCAGCTTTGTATCTTTTCTGGCTTACCATAACACGCCTCCCATGGCAAGCTGAACACTATTTCAGAAGTATACTTAGCCGATTCAGCAAAACAATATTTCTGATCGCGTTTCCTTAAAAGCAACTGATCGAGTGCAAATGGAAAGTCTCGACAAGGACTCACGTGATGGTAGCGGCCACGACCGCTGGTTCCGTGTGAGCTGAAGGACACAACGGGCTGCAGTCCGTACGTGGCCGCCAAGCGGATCGTGGTCTCCAGAGGGTCCGCTTGGCTGGAGTTCGCCATCTTGCCGTTCACGGGCGCTGGCTGTAGCCCGTGTTGGACGAGGAAGGCCCACAGGTCGGCACTTTCGGACCGGTTTTCGGTGACGAGCGACACGCATGCGCAGAAGAGCGCCGTAACCTTCTGGAGAGCCGTCTGGTTGCGGCGGGGCACAGGCGCAGCCCGCAGCATCCACGTCAGGTTCACCATGTGCTGCTGCCTCATCTGCGCCATTCATGTCACAAGGGCCGGATACAAGATTTTTCCGGAAAGGCGCGCGCGCGGGGGGGGGGGGGGGGGGGGAGGAGGGAGGGAGCTTGTGGGATGTCTATGCATTCGACACGTAGGCGAAATAAATCTTTTTTTTTTTCTTCTCAGTTGATGTATTGACCCTCCCCCGCCCTCCTCCGAAAGCTTTCTGCACCAGCGCGGTTTCGCACTGCCTCCAGAATTGCAGGCATTGCAAGATTTCGGCCCCTCACCTGGTTTTGCACTGCCTCCGTTGTCGGCCCACCTTTTAACGCGATAGCGTTAGAGAGCTCGTGTCGCAGAAATTCCGTTGTCGGTGTCGGCACCGTTGGTTGTGAGCGAAAAATCGACCGTGAGCGAAAAATCGAGAAAGCAGCAAATAAAATAAAGAATAACAGTTTCGGTTTCATTGAGGATCGAACCCGGGCCGTTCGCGCGGCAAGCAGGTGTCCTACCACGAAGCCACGAGGTTACTTGCAGCTACTTCGGAAAAAAACACTACATAAATGCTATGTAGTGGAAGGAGTCTCCTTAACGCATTTTTGTTCGACAGGTATCACGACGAAACGAGCCCATTCGGCGATTGAAGGCGCATTTGGAGACCATCAAACTACGTCGAAAAAGGCCGGGATAGTGCAGCCATCGCCGCTAAAAACACACACGAACTTTCAAACAGCTCTAAAAATGGACAACTATGTCCATCTAGCGGAAAACATATCAACAAGCAAACAGCAAACGCTAGATAATGTGCTGCCGTCTGTGAGGCATTGTGAGACTCTTTATGGCCTCTGAGATGGCGAGCGCGCGGCGTGTATCTTAGAGGCCATGCGACTCTTGCTTTAGATCGAAAACCTGTGCCATTCGCGCGCGCGCGCGCGCGTTTGTGTGTGTGTGTGTGTGTGTGTGTGTGTGCGCGCGCGCGCGCGCGCGCGTGTGTGTGTAACAAAACACATTAATAGCTATGTACTTAGTGGTTGAAGTGCGCACTAGGGGCCGGATTTCGCTATTGCGTTCAACTCTTAAAGGCGAAGCTTAAGGGTCCCCCAATTTTTGAGCAAGCGACATGTAATGTGATGACACCATCATGTGACGCCATAGTGACGCAGTGGTGATGTCGCCACGTGATGTCTTTTTGCATCCCTTGTGTTGACGCCGACGCTCAATTTTCGCGTTTGATGAGGCATCTAAGGCTCTCGCCTTAAAATTAAAAAAATTAAGGGGAAGGTACATCTGCACCCACCATCCGGATCCGCCCGCGGTCACAAGAAACAGCGCCATGCTTACCACCGCACATCGATCGAAATCGAGCGACGTGCATGCACTCACTCGCTTTACTTACTCACTCCCTGTTGGTCAACAATGACTTGCTCACTTAGACTCAATCACTGTCATATGCCCACGTTCACCTCAGCTCATATTTAGCGGCATACACTAGAGGAAGCATTTTCACTTTTCTCAGCGTGAATTTGTGACCCTAATCGTGATTAGCTGCGTAGATAAACGGTAACAGATTTCATTTAGGTTCAGCGAACACTTTAACTTGATTGGGAGGTGCAATCACAGTGCAGTATATGTTGTGAGGTCTCGAAAGAGAGCCGCGCTCATGGAACAAACGAACGCAGTACGCATCGTAATGTAACGAATACATGCGCTTTTATTGTCACCTTTTTAACAACGGCGAGCCCGCCAGCAGAATCTTACAAATAACCACAGTGACATGACAAATAACCCAATATAATGTCAATAAAAAACACACACACACTATCAACGTAACAAACACAATGTACCGCGAATGCGGCGTCGCCGCCGTTAAACTCATCCGCGGGAGTCCGCGAGCCCGAGCCGCGTCCCCACGGACCTCCCGCGAGAGACGACCGTCTACTCTCGCGCCAAGCCCCAATAGAGAGCGAGTCCACTTCCTCATGCGCCCACGTAACCTCACGCCGCCAGGGCGGTGCCGCCGCTGGATCAGCGCCATCCCTCGTACGGCCGCGAGTATACGCTAACTTCGCTGCAGGACGCACGCGCTCTACGAGGTCAAAAACGATTTTGCAAGGGGTGATAGCATCCCCACAACGTGTACACTAAAAATGGACAACATATTCATGTAGTCGCTACCGATGAACGCGCCTGTTCTTACCTTGTGGTACAACATCCCTATTTCAACTACGCATGCGTGCGATCGCGACATGATCCGTAAGTATGCAGTGATGAAGTCAGAAGGCACATAAGATTGTTACGGTCCAGTTTCAGATAATTGAACACATTCATATACGTCGTCTCGGTAGTTTTGAGGGGTCTCTAGGGTATCAGACTGATCTGTTTGCAAACACTACCGCGAACGTTATCGTTTGATGATGCAAACGAGCTTTCGTTTGTTAGTTGGCGTTTCATGTGTGTCCACGCTACCTTCTCCGCGTTGCAATAAATAATTACAAAAAGGGATGCGTACAGTTGACAGAGTGTCCTTTTTATCACCAAATTGCCTGATATAAGCGAGAAAAGCATCTCTACTGTTGGGCGCAATCCCGTCGATGCAGCGTATCCTATTTGGTAACGTCCGCATGGGCGATATGCGATGTAAGCGGTGATGCTTTGGCACTTACTTTATCAAGTATATTTTTCTAAACATAGCCATCAAACCTGTTTTCGCATTCCACAGGGAAACGGTAGGACGATATTATCTCGTGTTAAATAGTGTATGGCGGTTCGAAGTATATCTAAGTGCGAGTACTCACATAGCTCAAATACTATAGGCCAGTAATGAAATTAGCATACCTCCTTTTCGGCAGCACTGATGATAAAAAATTTGTTATCATCAGTGCTGCTAATCGTGAAATATTTATATCTCTTGATTTGCTACGCGCCAATGTTAAGGTGTGCAATCGCGTAATTTTTTGTGCTTTTCGACTGTCTTCACTACACAGACAGCGAAACTTTTTGCGATATGACGGCACGAATTGCAGTCACTATCGATTCCCTAAGAGAGGTCATACGAAGATGATTCTTCAAGGGACACTAAAGAGATACATGATTCTTCTCGTATTAGCAAATTACTCTTCAACAAAACCAAGGTCACCACGCTTGCTGCGAGATGACGCTTGGTAAGCGAGAAAACGTGCGAAAAGATAATGCGGATGGCGACGCCATGTTGCTTCCCGCACCAATCGCCGTGACGTCACAGATTTTGACGGCGTCTTCTAGGGCGTGCATAGTCTTTACTCGGTAAAAATAAAGTACATTGTCCTCTGAGGGGGCCAGAGATTTTATATGCCAAGTTTCAGGAAATTTCGTCGAGACAATGTCGCCAAATTACGAAAAATATACGCTGAAATCAGCGACGTCACGTGCAGAGATTTTGACGTGAGACTTGAAAATAAAACTGATTTTGATTTTCTCTTCTATTAAGGAACCTATGATGGCGAAGTTAACAACAGCAGAGTTTTCAGAGAATAATTTATCTGTGTAAGATAATTTATTCTTTGACTTTATTGTCCCTTTAAAGTGCATACTTAGTTGCTTTACTCATCAAACCGGCGCTCGTCTACACTCTCAGCCAATAGCGTTGTTACTTGCCCACCTGCGTGACCCTAAGTCTACTTTCTTCAATTTTGGTGTAAAAGAAGTTTGATCCTCGTCGGCCATTATAAATCGTTCCATTAGGGACTGCTGTCCCTAATTTTGCGAGAGAGAGAAAGAAAACAAGCTCCCGGTGTGTTTCGAAGGTTCTTTTCTGTTCATGCAATCTTGATGGCGCGAAGACTCATCCAGCCGTTTCACGGGGTTAGACGAATTTATAAATATGACCGGATGAATATTACACATATTGTTTTATGCAGCGAATCGCTACGCCTTTACAGATTAAATCTCACCCTCATTTACATAGAATATATATTTCCTCTCAAATATCCTATTCTAAACGTCACTTCCTTCGTACAGAGGAGTCAAACTTGCGCTCACTCATGGCCCGTTTTGAGCCACACCTTCTTTCTTACCATCTTGAAGGTGTTCGCGTACATCTGGTTGCTGCACACGTAGCCGTAAAAGTCATTGCACGCGTCGGCCGACCGGTTGATGGAGACCTGCAGGAAGCGCGCCAGCCGCTGGCAGCCTGGACTCTCGCACAGCACGTCAGCCATCTGGGCATCACTGTTCACCAGCTGCAATGGGCCGGGAACGTTGGATTTTCAGTTACAAACTGCGTTAGGCTAGGGTCGTCAGCTCCATTAGTACCCGAGAGTTTCCTATGGAAGAGCTCAAGAGTTCAAGGCAGCTGCGAGCCGCGTTGGGCATGTCACTGTTTGTTCACGACGAACATTACAGTTTGAAACACTTTCAATATGGTAGGATTAACGAAATGACCGCTTTGACTGACCGCTTTTGTTCTAGGTAAAAGTAGCCGGGACAGAAATATACTGTAGAAGAACTGATAGCTGGGCCAGTTGATGACAATACTTGAACATGTTTACATTAGCGCAACGAGGGACGTGGACACAAAAGAAGAGGAGACAAAAACCACAGCGCTA